>NC_068356.1:122621486-122838848 GCF_020536995.1 Dreissena polymorpha | reverse complement strand
GGACTGTAAAGAAACTGCAATTATTGTGAAGAGACTCTGTATGTCTGTAAGCAAAAAGAAAATACTGCATAACAAATATCAGGTGTGAAAACAATGTGAAAGAATAGTGAAATTAACAATTTGCAATCAGGCATGTCAAATGAATTGTTGATATTAAAAATGATATTTCCCAGGCAGCTCTAGACGTTTTTTCTGTATTTCTATTACTAGTATTATTTCATAAATGTATGCCACAATTAAAAAATCACACTCTGTTTAGAGACCATTGTGTTGTCTCATTGTGTGATGATGACTTTGAGTAATACATTGTACATTAAACAATATCTACTAAGTGGTTTTTAAGTATCAGATTTTTTGTTTATTATATAAATGAATGTTAATTTTTGCTTAAATATAAATGTGCATAATGCAGTGCCAGTAGCACACTTTGCAATATTTTTATTACAAAGAGTGTGTTATACACTTGAACTTATACCTATAATTAATAATCCTTGCCTAAAAATTCATTTGACACACCTGAGACCATGTTGTGTATAACCATTATTATTTTGCACATTATGCTGACACTTTGAAAAAATTGCAAATAAGCGAAACGCAGAAGTTTAGTCGTGTCAACTGTCTCTGATTAATTTTTTGAAGACCATATAAGAAGCGAAAGTGTAGGATACGGTATTCGTTTTATTTGATGACTGCTTGTTATTATTTCTTCATAGAAGGCGTACTGGATGAGTGGAGTATTTTTTTTTCGTTCTACATCTTTGATGAAGTCAACTCATTGATATTTAGTTCCATGACTGAGCGTGTTTTTGAACTAACAAACGCGTGGTAGGAACTTATCCGAATATATGCAAACTCATAACAGTGTGTCGAATACTATATGTGTTGAGTGCACAGAAACAAGGGCGAGAAGATCAGGGTATAAATGAACATACTGAATGTGTTATTTTGTTTATGAGCTTGAAATACAAAAACTTCACTTTAATCAATTTGGATGTACATGCAGTTTAATAATCGGGTTGTTATTTTCATAATCATTTTCATGTGGAAACTGCCTCATTCACATGCAATACGCAGCTGCTGTCTATATGTTTAATGCCACATTCCATAATGACTGAATATCTTTACTTTCAATATAAAGAAGTGAAACTCCAGCTGCTGGAGCAGTAATGAATTTTCATTAAAAACAATTAGTTGGTTCTTTATTTAAGGCAAGTGACCGATTGCCAAAACAGTACAAAACAGCACAATACAGCACAATACAAACCAACATAAACACAAAATATGAATAAAGCTGGGGTCACCGCCTTGGAACGGTCAATGCAAAGCATTGGGGTTTAAACCTGGTTATAGAGCGCTCAACCTCACACTTGGCCCAGCAATATTCATAATACATTTAAGTGTAAATAAAATTTAACGTCATAGCATTGTAACTCAAATTAAACAATAATAAAAGGGAATTAAAACGCATTCAATTTAATTACTATTTAATTACTCAATTGCATTGAAGATACAAGAGTAACAGAATTACAACTTTTTGACGAACGATCAAATAAAACTATTAACAATTGTCAACTACATTCCTTCTTTATAGAAAAGATTTGAGAATATAGAATCATAGAGTTAATATCTCAGATAATCATCGCGCAAATACAGGAAGAAGCAGCAATAATGGGTGTAAATATTCCATATTACATAGCTTGGTTGTTTATGTGACTGCTAAACAAATTAAAATAATTAAATCAAACAAGAAACGCCTATCAAAGAGAAAATATAAATAAAATGGAACGTTATAAACCCAATGACCTATGCATGTAGATTACAACTGGGAAAGTCGGTCGTATGACGTCACAAAAATCCATAATGACATAATGACGTGAACAAATTTCATGGGCAGTACTAAATAAAAATATTAATGGGGCTGTGCTACTAATAAAACAAGTTTAGGTGATTTAATATTAAGAAGCAAATGAATAAAAATGGTAATTCCATTAAAGCGACATTATTGGAATCAAACAGTATATAGGTGTTTTGACAACTGAAGACAGAAATGATTTGATGTACGATTTGAGTACAAATGTAGTTTACGTGCAGATTTGTTCATACGACAACATGAAAATGAATTAAATGAAAGGAAAATAAACGAAATAATGAAATTAAATTCAGGTGAAAAATATTTGATTATATTTTATTTAAATATGGTTTGGTAAATTATTTACTGGGAAAACAATTCTTGTTGATACAGTAATTTCGTGATATAAGTATGTTGTTGTTTATTTTTTGTCTCACCACATAAAGTGGACAGGTACACTCATATATTTAGCGTAAGCTTATGATGTGGGTCTTCATCATAAATCTAATTTTTTGCTACTAGTATTTTCTCCTTAGCACCAACCCTAGTAATGTCAATCTGTGTATGCCATAAGCGATAGTTTTTACCAACTGTTAATTCCTGAGGATTCAGAAAAATACAATAAGTTTACCACATTTCATGACATAAGCTCAAACAGTGCGGAAGATATGCAAAGAGTATTGTGTCCAAAGCCAAAGGTGATATTTCTGGTCTGTGTAGTTTTGCGCAGTGAATGGGGTCTATGCACTTCTTTCAAGATAGAAAACACTCCCGCAAGCATTGTTGCATTTATATGTTTATTAACATTAATTAAGTACAAAAAGTTTTTCATTTACATATGCAGGGGATACATTACGATGTCGATGATTTAGACATGGGACCAAAATATCAAGTACGCACCTTTCTTTGTTATGCTTAAGTTAAATAAAATCGTTTTAGAAATAATCTCGCCCTAAAACATAGGTGGCATCCCTGCATATGGAAAACATCAATAAAACACAGTTTCTCAAGAATTTTTTTTTTAATTCTAACATTGTTTTTAAAAGTAAACAAAAAATGAAATACATGTTTAAGAGTTTGAAAACAGTACAAGGGGTTACTATACATAAAGCATAGCTTCATAAACTTGTTTAAGATTAAAACAAATTAGATTTATTGCTCTGCTAAATTACATATTGTTTTGTAAAGAAATTGAATGTTTTGTTGCATGATAATGTGCAGACATATATATTACCCGTGTTATCTTTAACAAACATCAAATAAGCTTTTGCCCGTAAATGAGGTAGCACCTATTATTGTATTAGGTTAGTGTTGATTATAGATAAGGTTATCATGCGAGGCTTAGAAAACAAAAAGCACGAGCCTTGGCGAGTGCTTTTTCGTTTTCGTGCCGAGCATGATAAACCTGATCTATAATCAACACTAATATATTATTCTATTTATCCCACTTTTTATTTTGTAAACTCTTTTGTTTAAACAAAATTAGTTGACTGGATAATTTCGCTTGATTTATGACGTCATTTCGTCGAAATATTGACTTCATTTCCTGCCGTTGATTATAGATGATATTTAATCAACGGGGCTTTAATCAACCGAATTCGCTGTAAAAGTGGGATGAAATTGAATCTACTTCAAATTTGTATATAATCTATTTCAATGCATTAAATACTTGAAACTTCTATCTGCTTTTTTCCATTCTGATATTTTTATTCATTTGTCCTTAATTCAAAAAGATATTTTAAATATTTATTGTGAATAAATCTGAAGGAAAAGCGTGCTCAATAGACAATTGTTTTGATTGGCTGTTCAGAAAATGTGTACGTCGAAGTACAAACATGTATGTCGAAGTACAAATTTTACTTTGACGTTCAAACATACACTTTGAGGTGTATTTTATATTTGAATGTCGACGTACAATTGTTTGTACTTCGACGTACATTTCTCTTTTACCTAGTAGGTCTTCTGACTTTCAACACAAATGTGACGCCATAGTATGTCTTTAGGGTTATCTAAGAATGCTCCCACTTAAGGGATCAATACAGAGACCTCCCAGTGACTAAGCCCAGTTAGCAGACCACCCCATCCATTATACCACAGCCACCGAACCAGATTTAAATTCATGTGGCTAGAAAACAAAAAAATATAAGATGCTAGATCTTTAAGCTAGGAACATGTAACTCGTTTTAAGATTGCCTTTTTAAGATGCATTACTTAATTATTGCAACAATTATAAGATTTTGAACACAATCATGTCCATATATTTATTAAAATACATGGTTATCAGAAAAACTTAAAAAGTTTTTGCCCGTAAATTAGGTTGCACCTATAATCATATTAAGTTATTTGTATCGGTAAGAGTTTTCAAATTTTCAATTATTATCCGGATTAGTTCATGTTAGCAGCGCGAATTTCGTGCAGCTGCGTGTCGTAACTGTTGATTGCCAATCTAAAGTTCTTATACAATTAATAACATCAAACTGCTATCTATAAACAATGCCCACACAGCGATTTTTCAAGTTGCAATTGGATTTTTTTTAATAATTCTAAATAATCAAAATGTAACGTTGTATCAATATGTAAAAAAAAGATTGTTCAAGGAAAAACAATTATTTTAAAGGCAGGTACTAAAGAATGTTAAACAAATGTTAACAGTGCGTTTGACCCAACAATATAACATCAGTCACGTAGACGATTCAGTCTTATGGTGGAGATTGCGTCAGAGTTTGCCCTAGTATGCCTAAATTTTCTTGTTTAGTTAATCTGAACATCTCAATTGCTTAATGAATGCCTCTTCAACCATGTGTTAACCGATTTTAGCATAAATCATTTAAGCTACCCATTGCATCATCCATCCATAATATTTCATTAATCAATGAAAAATGTAGTTTTATTTTCTACCATTGTCGCCTGTTAAACAACAAAATATCAAATTCTTACTATAAACATAAGGCATTGCAAAGAAAGAACGCGTATCTTGATAGAAGCCATCGACAGACGAAATCATTTTGGTAATTATAAGCGAGTATTTGTCGGACAGCAGTTTTTACCGAACGTTCTATTTATTTGGTGTATTATAACGCTTACTTAAGAAGTGATCACTTACGTGATCTGTCTTTTCAACATTATAAAATACACTATGAACAAGACTATTACCTTTTTTTTTGAAACCGGTAGGGGATAAAAACTTATGGATACCTATACATATTATTACATTTAATAAGAATCAGTTTTGTTATAAATCCTCGCAGCTTAATTGTCCTCCTTAACAGGGCCGTTAATCTCTATGAGGCCAACGACCAAACTTTTTAAAGCTACTCGTCGAACTAGATAACATGATGATATAAATAATGCAAAATATATTTAATTTAAAAAGACAATAGAAAAGGTAAGTTATTCACATTGAAATGACAGTGAATGAGCTTTTAAAGTCTTAGAACACATTGTAACTCATACCGTAAGAGTTTGTAAAACTGAACGAAGCGCCTCGAGTTATGAGCTTCGTGCGGCAGTTGTAAAAAGTAAGTACTCGATTCATGTAAAGGCTAAATACACAAGTTTATAGAATTATTATAATCGATTTATAAAATTGTGGCTATTGCTATAAGGAACACTGATTGTTTAGGTGTTAACTTTATTTTACGAAATTCTCTTTGATTATGAGCGTTATAGAGGCTTTAAATTCACTATTAATTTAACCATTAATAAAGAGTCTCGTAAAAACTCCGAAAATATGCCAAATATTTGACCGCTCGACCTTAAACTTTATGAAAAGGTCTGTATCAGTGAGTCGTCCAAAGTTATACCATCGACATGAAAACAAATACGTTTGATATTATTAATTAACTCTTTTGATAAGAGTTTTCTAAAATGATCACAGAAGCGCGAATTTCGTGCAGCTGCATATCGTAGCCAATTTTTTTTCGTACCCTAAAAATTTTTAATTACTGTTACTGCGTAATTATTTATACAATTACTAATATCACAATTTAATCCATAAACAATGCCCACACATCGATTTTTCAAATTTCAATTGTCAATTTTTTATAATTCTTAATAATCAAAATTAAACAGGGTTTCAATATGTGAAAAAATATTGTTTAAGGGAAACAATTATTTCAAAGGGAGGTAACGGCGAATATTAAAAAATTGTTGACAGTGCGTTTGACCCGTAGATAAACCAACAAATATATCATCAGTTACGTAGACGGAATATTTTTTTGCCGATTAAGTCTTATGGTGTACAGTGCGTCGGAGAGTGCCATCGTATGCCCCAGAATTTCTTGTTTAGTTTATCTGAACAACTCAATGGCTTAATGTTTGCCTCTTCAACTATGTGCTAACCGATCTTAACATTAATCATTTAAGCTATCCATTGCATCATCCATCCACAAATATTTCATTAATTAATGAAAAATGTAATTTTAATTTCTACCGTTGTCGCCTGTTAAAAAACAAAATATCAAATTCTTACTATAAACATTAGGCATTGTAAATAAAGAGCGTGTGTCTTGATAGAAGCCATCGACAGACGAAATCATTTTGGTAATTATAAGCGAGTATTTGTCGGACAGCAGTTTTTTACCGAACATTCGATTTATTGGGTGTATTATAACGCTTACTGCAGAAGTGATCACTAATATGATACGTTATTTCAACATTATAACATACATTATCAAAAACTAATGGATAAACTAATGGATACCTATACATATAATAACATTTAATAAGAATCAGTTTTGTTATATATCCTCGCAGCTTAATTGTCCTCCTTAACAGGGCCGTTAATCTCTATGAGGCCAACGACCAAACTTTTTAAAGCTGCTCGTCGAACTAGATTACTTGATTATATAAATAATGCAAAATATATTTAATTTAAAAAGACCATTGGGAAAGTAAGTTCTACACATTCATCAAAATCACAGTGAATGAGCCTTTTAAGATTTATAACACATTCTCACTCATACGGTAACAGTGTAAAAAACTGAACGAAGCGCCTCGAGTTGCGAGCTTCGTGCGGCAGTTGTAAAAAGAAAGTACTCGATTAATGTTATGGCTAAATACACACGTTTATAGAATAATTATAATCGATATATTTTCTCAAAACAATTCTCATATGGCTAACGTCAACACATTTAATTTTTAGTAATAACAATAATGATTCAGATTTAAAAATTGTTTGTACTTGAACAGACGTGTTCTTTAAGGGATTAAACAATTATAAATGTATTATGTGCTAGCATGTATGTCACAGAGCGTTGTCCCTTAGACCAACGAAAAGTATGATATAAGTGACGGAGCCGGAATCACATTTCTGCCGAATTAGTTGATGGGGTCGGTAGCTTGCGTTGGTTGGAGCAGGGGTATGCCCCCCATGAACTTTGTATAGTTTTCCTAGAACATCTTTAGGATACCATTTCACTTCAGCCATGTTTAACAGAAAATAGCAGAAAGCCTCGTTCTATAAATATGTATGTTAAGTTGTAAATTCCCTTGTTGAAGTTTAGTTTTCAGACGTCAGTTCTGTACAGCGTATTTGCAGTTATAGAACATCTTAAAAAAAAAACCATTACTCAGTATACTCAATGACCAGACGACGAATTGCATTCGACTAATATGCTCCTCGGTGAAAGGTCATGGTCGCGGTTAAAGTTCACTGGTCATTTTTTTTTGTTTTCGAAGTCCGCTATAAGACAAGCAAGTGTGTATTTGTATTCTCCTTTCTATGTTTCCACATAAGCAGTATGTTTTCTAACTGTCTATTTTCTACTCAATCGTTAACTTCTGAATTTCAGGGAACCGTCAAGTAATACTTATAATTGAAGTCCAACTCTACACTTTTTATTCAGATATGAACGCATCAAGTTTGAAATACGGGCACACACGTTGCGATGTGTTTATATAGTAATTGAATAATGTCATTTCCGATTGAATTATTAAAAAAGATTATACACCGATTTTGCCAAAAAAATGTATTGTTTCAACACTGGAACAAATGCATATAGACAATAAAAAATAAATAACGTTCATGACATGTCGGCAGTGGTAAAAAAAAACTTTGATTATATGCTGATGACTCAGGGATCCTTGTTCATGGTAAATATATAGCCGACATTGAACTTCTTTTATCTTCAGAGATGGAGCGTGTAAGTGAATATCTTATAGATAATAAGCTATCGCTTCATCTTGGTAAGACAGAATCCATATTCTTTGGTTCAAAGCTTAGGTACTAAAAATATTTCATGTAATGGTACAAATATTCAAGCCACAAGTTCAGTTAAGTATTTTGGCGCAGTTTTGGATCAAAATCTTTCATGCAATGATATTGCAAGGTCTGTGGTTACAAAGTCAAATGCCTGGTTAAAGTACTTATATAGAAAGAGTAAATATTTGGATCTTTACACTAGGAAAACTTTGGTCATGTCCCTGGTACAATGCCAATTTGACTATGTTTGTTCATTTTGGTACCCTAGTTTGACTAAATATTTCAAAACTAGGCTTCAGACTTCTATAAACAAATTGATCAGATTTGTCCTTAACATGCATAGCAGGTTTCATATTGGCATTGAACAATTTAAGTCACTGAACTGGTTACCTGTTTCCAAGAGAATAGATCAATTAACTCTATGTCATGTTCATAAGATAAAGTCAGACACATGTCCTAAATATCGTTAGGAGCATTTTTGCACCACTGAATGTGGCCCATGACCAATGTACCATATCTAGAGTGTAGGAAATCTTTTAATTACAATGGTATTGTTCTGTGGTAAAGTCTCCCGCAATCACTTAGGGATATCGAATCTTCCCACTCGTTTAAGCAAACCATCATAACCATCTTAATAACCAGTTGATTATAGCACAGTCATACAAACTTAGCTTTAATTATTGTAACTGTTTTATTCCAATTTTAGTTAAACATTTACACTGTTCTCTTTACTGCATATTGATCTTAACCATTTTATTTATTAAATAATATGTTATATATGTCTTGAAACAGTTGGATTAAAGTATGACTGACACATTTGTGATGCAACATTAAATGTGATACTCATAAATATGTGACATATATAATGTGATCTCATTAAGCATTCCCAACTGAACTAGTATTTTTTTGATTACACAGTAATTACCATTGATACAAGTAACATAACTTTCGCTGGCAGGCTGCCAATAACAGGGACCACAATGGAAAAAAAGTGAAATCATTTTCACTTTCTTGTGTTATCCTTGGTAATGGTTAGCATTTTATGTCAATATTTATTTATTTGAACTTATATTTGTTACATTATGCCATGCATTACTCAACTAGTCATTCATCAGTATTTGTTAGTATGTATTTATGTGTTTGTATCTTACCATGTTAAGTGCATAAGTGCCAAAATAAAACTAACTACTATTTATTTCGTTAATAAAATTAAGGTTCCATTTTTAATATATCTCATATACAATGAATTCCAGCAACGAACCATTACTTAAAAAATTGTATTCTTTAACAGTATATGTTGAATATATAAATTTGGATAGTGCAAAAAATATTGTGTGTTTACTATCAATTTAACACAATAAAGTGATAAGCTTTGTAAAATAAGAATTCAAATAAGTAATATCGAAACTGCTAACCGGTATCAGGATTACTTAAACTGTAATAGCATTTTTAAATGTCGTTAAAAGTTTATTATGTTTAGTACGTTAATTCCTGATTCGTTGCAGATGACGAAAGAAGTAAAATAATTTAGGTTTGTTTCACGGGTGCCCTATCTTCCAAACGATTCGAATAATTGAATTGTGTACAGTCAAAAGCATTGATGTACCCCAGAGAAGTATATAATTTGGAAAGCCTTACCTTCGTGCATATTCGTTCATACCATCTATACGGCACAACGCGTTCATATCGTCCATGTTATCATTCCTTCAAGATAGCCCAGCTACAATCAAATATAGCCCTATACATGGTTGGAAAGATAAGGGTCATACACGTTTGAAGAAATACCCTTAAAATAAATTATGTTTGTCATAAATCTAATTATTTACCATATAAACAAGGCTTATTGCTGGTGTGTTGTTGTCGTTGAGCATAAAATCAACGAACATCATATATGATAATAAATAATCAACCGACTAATTTATATCAAAGTAAATGCATAAATCTTTAGATAAGAACTTTTTTGCGCATATGTACTTTTATTATGATAAGTGTCACAACCTTTAATAAATCTATGCATGTCTCTTCAAAATTTAAACTTATTTCCCTCTAAACGCCTCCTATTTTGATTAACTTTCAAGTTGAATAAAACGGACATATACATTTTTTTAATCATTATTTATGCTATTTGATATATAAATCCGCGATTATTATTAATCGATATAAGTTTTTGCCATTACTTGTGCATTTGAAGAAGCATGATTCCGTCGCATGACTCGATTTTCTACCGTTATGCTTTGTTGAAAAGTCTCATTTAAATATCGACAAATTTAAAATCTCTAAATTTTATGGAATGAAGGAACAGTTGTGTTACATATAAACTCCACATAAAAATATCTTTGACTTGAATAATTGTCTACATTATTTATTTCACATTCAAATAGTAATAAAACATGTTGAAAACAAGTCATGTCAATCGGCGTTAGTATTGATATGTCATGCTTATAACTGAATATTCCCCTCAATTGTAGGAGTGATCTGATATTACTATGACTTATTCTTATCACATGGGCGCTCATTGACTCTTGTAAAAGAGTTTTTAAAAATACATGCGTAGCATTCGAAATTCGAACGATCGCGTCATTCTCATGAAACTTCATAACTACAAAATTTTGGTTATGCGAATTATTAAGAATAATTATATTTTGAAAACAATTCTTAAAATAAGTATAAAATTGAACTGAAAATATCGTTAATCTATTGTTAAAGCAGTAAATGATTTTGTTATCGAACGGAACGTTTTCTATACTTCAGGGGACATAATTGATGATAAAGGGAGATAACAGATAATATTCATGTCAACGTCCCCACATCATTGTGTATATTATGCGGTATATACAACGCAACCAGAAACATGATCGTCATACTAGTCATACTTGATAACCATAAAATGAATTAAAACTTCTATAAAATGAAGAAAAAAACATTAACTTTCCAGCACTTCTTACAGGTTTTCGTTTAAGGCTCGATCCTATGAGGAGGACCGATATTATGAGAGTAAGGGATATACACGAGGCTACACATCAGTACATCAATTGAGATCCAAACAAGTTCTATCCCATTTGTTAATAGCTGTTAAAGTTACTTTCTTATTATTTATATTACCAAAATATATAATTAAAACGGTATTTTATGTCTTGTTTGTATGCTTTCGAGGAATAACATTCTATGTTTATATTACTGATAACATTTTGTTTGCTAATTGAACATGCTATATGTATTCTTTATTTTAACTGTAATTTTGTTATTTCACAATCTATTCATTATGTGTATTGAGCATTAATCAATAGGATAATTCATATTGGATATATCTTAAACGTAAGAGTCAATAACATTGACTTACTTGCATACACGTTAATGCCTTTATAAATTGTAATAACTTGCAGCTAGCAATATTGGTTGACAGGAAACTCAACAGCAAACAAAGAAACATTTGAATATTAATATTGGATAGCTATATCTTAAACGTAAGATTCAATAACATTTTTTTTATTTGCTCACTCGTCAATGCCTTTATAAATGGTGTTAAGTTGCAGCTAGCAATATTGGTTGACAAGAAACTCAAGAACATACCAAGAAACATTTGGATATTTAATTTCGTATCTCGAGAGTTACAGAGAGCCCGCACTTTCGGTAATAGCATCAAAGGCGCCATGTATAGATACGTTACTTTTACAATACTATCAGCATTAGCTATAAAACTTTATCCCATTTTTATATCGACATTGACGGTATAACACCTTATGGAATAAACTAACCTGTCTCCCGCCTTGTTGAATATAACTGTCATGTGCACGAACCTCTTTTTTATTCTACCACTGAATGATTTTTCATAAGAAATCCCTAGAGTCGAGAAAAATTTGGCTCTAAAATAATACGACCTTCAACCTTTAGATCTAGTCTAAAGACATAATTTGTCGCCATTCATATAATGAATCAGCTGATTGATGGCGTCATAAAATGACAAACTTATTGCTTCATTTTTGTGATGTCATCGTTTGATGTACACGATACGAGTGGTAGTCGATGTCTGGGAATAAAACACTGAAGACGCGATTTTTTTCGTGTTAATATATCGTGGATGTTATTATGAAAAAGTGCATATTTTATGGACTTCTTAACTCGGATGGAACCGGTGAGACGAAGGATTTAGATCTTCATGTAGATCCACCTTATTCGTGTGATTGATTTTCAGAATGTGCGTGCCTATTTGGGGTAGAATTGTGTGTGAAGAGTATAGCCTCAGGGTACCAATACTCGAACGTTTTTTTGCCGATTTTATTTAATTTATCAAAATGTTTCAAGTTTTTCGGCGTAAGCTGTATTAAGCCAGCTTTTCACCCTGACTTGACCTTTGTAAGTGTCCAATAATATTCAAATAAAATTTCCCGCGGCTAGGTACGAATGAATACACTTCATTTATTCCATTGGCTGATTTGAGTATAACACCAGAACATTGGAAACATTTCCGCGTCTTTGTAACACTGTTTTACTGCATGAAACAATTTTATCTCTAATGAAAAGGCTCAATAGATAGAACAGTTTTACAATCAATTTTCGACATAAATACAGTTTGTGCGTTCACCTTTTATTTTCAGAGAATTACCATTATCATATTTAGTACTTACTTGCATTGCATTTCAACCCGCGAGGTTTCGGGTCAATTCGCGGCCAGTGTGTGAAAGTCAGAGTTTATATACAGTTCATCACCGGAGTTCGCAGAAGGGGTTGCGATCTTTTCATTGAAGGAAAAACATTGGAATCTATGCTATTTTTGTCTGATGGAGTAAATAGTTCGTTTAGTCGCTTTGTCGATAAATCAATATTTTAGGCACAGCTGTTGCATTGGCCGTGTACAGTTGGCGTAAACAAGCCGTCGTTTCAGCAGCAGAATTGTTACCTAACTTTAATGCATTGCATTCCAATCCGCAAGGTATCAAGGTCAGTTTGCGGTCAGTTGCAGAAATCTTTATATAGACGCCGTCTCGTAAACTTTGTGCACTTGAAGTCTGTTTTGATCAGAAAGATACTAAATAAAGATATTCGGCGATATTATTGTGGTATGTCAATCATCGATTTTTAATATGTTTTCAACATTTGCATGATAAGGACCAATTTTGATATAATTAATTAGAAATATTAATCCATTTAGACCAGTTTATTAAGCATGAGCACAATAATTCACTATACTATAATTATGCAATTAAATAAGATTCGAGTATTGCCGGCTGACCTATATGCACTCGTTTATTTTCATGTTTCTTGTGTTTGTCTTTTCTGTAAATATAGATATCTGAGTAATAATATCACATAAAGCAAAATAAGCCACCAAATCTGGCGCAACACCCCGTAATTGATTTGCTTGTGATGTAGCTAAGAACTGCGCAGAAAAAAAGGCATCCGCTACTTTTTATCACATAGAGATAACTTTTGATCGTTCATAAACATCGACCACAATCAACGCCGTATATCTTTTTTAAAGATATTTCTTGTTAAAATTAATTTAAGATGACATTTCAGGTAAAAGACTACTCTTCATGAAACTATAAAATGTAAAGAAAACAAGCGTAAATAACTCGACCTTACCGTTGGTCAAATGAAGTTGGATCTGTTTACATTTTGCAACCCGTTTGGAACCAATTATCGAACGCTCACTAAAGCAAGACATCAGACATTTGAAACACACACATAAACTGGTGAAATAAATGTATTTACATTACAACTGGCGTGGATAATCATTACTAATATATTTTGTTCATTTAATCAAACGATTGATACTAATTGATACTTTGGACAAACATTTTCCTTTGTTGACTTATCTAACTGCTGCTTATAGAGCACAGACTGAGTATTTATTTGATTTTCTTCGTGTTATTTGTCTAAAAGAAGTAAAAAGAAAATCTAAATAGATGTATTATAGTTAGTCCTAAATGATTCTCAATAAATGTGGTGAATGTTACCGAGTTAAGAGTTGGCTTCAGTACGAATTGACTATAAAACAACTTAGTTGTTTGCAACCTAATCCATTAAAATAAAAATAGAAAACAGTTCAAGGTCAAGCATGTAACTTCGATTTTTTATTTTTTTCGGATGCCAAAAGGTGGCTTTAACACACGGAACGCTTGCCGGGTTTTAGAAAAAAAATCAAATGAGTTATAAATCATCATAATAAACCCAGTTTTATTTACCCACATTAATACGTAAACATCCTTCATCATGTACATGTGCTGGAATTTAAAAAAAAGCTACGCCATCATTGTTTGTTCAAGAACGCTATAATGTACAACGCTTTCATCAGCAAAGTCTGCTAATTTCCCATTAATTATGCAACCGTCAAATGAAATCCTGAATGGAATCGATTTGTAATTAAATATGTTATTATTTCGTTACAATTTTATAAAATTGATAGTATTCACATGACTAAATATTATGAAAGCAATAAGAAAAGAACGATTTTAATTTAACAGGTGCTCGAAATGCGTAACCCATTTACGCCTTTCAACTTTAAACCTTCCATATTTTACGCACAAATAAGGTCATATTTTAGAGAAATAAATTTTATGTGTTGTTTAATGCAGTTGTAGTGAAAAACTTGTGCATATAATACGTGTTTTTTCGTTATTTTCAATTGGTACGAAATGGGTACGAAACTTCGGTTTTGTTCCGAACTGGTTCGTATTAAAAGTTCAAAAATCGCAACATCAACAGTTTTTAAAACGATTTCAAGCCATGAATGCCCAAATAAAATAGCCAAGTTTATGGGGGTTATTATCGGATTAACGGCGCCTTTATGACATTGAACTATCAATTATGTTATCCTGGGATAAACTGTCACGAAGATCAATAATTATAACGATTATTAGGGACGCTATTTCTTTAATCAATACCATGACAAAAACACCTGTTAACTTGTTTCAACAGGCATTTGTGAGCATTCATGTTTAACAGTTCCATTATTATAATGTTCTGGGGACGATATATTTTAGTTAAGATACCAACTATTTCTGAAATCGACGTAGGTCTGTCCCTCGATGTACTATATTTCGGATATGTTAAAATTCGGACATATAAAGATAGTGATATTTATGTGTTGATTTGTTGTATGTAGTTTGTAAAAATATTTTTTATTTTATTTCAGACAACAAGAATGGATGGTGGTTATTATCCTGGGCCTTTCTGTCAAGAAATAGATGTGAAAAATATTCATTTAATTAAACCTGGAAATCGACTACCACAGGTAACAGAAAACCTTTTTACAATAGGTGTTAATTTGAATTTGTAAAATTTGATAATAAACAGAGGTTGATGTATATCATGTCCAAATGACCAAATGTAACTGTTAAACAATTTGAATTGAGAAATTTTATTTTCTGATGTTGGATTTATTTTTACTTTCAGATTATGTATATTTGTGTGATTTAGGTTGTAATAAATAATTCTGAAATATTTATGCAGCGTACTGTTACATTATTGTTAACGTTATTATATAATGTTTGTTATCTGGCTTATCAAGTGGAAACCAATCGTATTTATATAAAAATAAAGCTTATTAAGACTTGCGAAGGTATGTATTGTTATTTATGTATTAACATACTTTTCAAAGTAATAAAAATATAGTCAATGTCTTTATTCATTAATGTCGAACGGTTTCTTAAATGATAGTCCTTATTAATAAAGTTGGAATTTCCTGCAGTTTTCACACCGCGATAAAGTGGCGAAAACTTTTTTGGGGCCAGTTCCACGCACGAAGTCCGCAAAATGCACAGGTGACTAAAATGCTCAGCAAAAAAACCACCAACAAGTTTATTGTGGACAAGTGAAAACATTGCATACCTTTTAAGATATTTTTAAAATTCAAACTAATTTAAAAACTGCACATCAATATCTACAGTCTGATTATGATCATTTTGCACATAAACATGTTTGAAAACAACCAGTGTTGTTGCTTATTAAAAAGAACTTCATTTTTTTCCGTCCTCCTACCCGACACTTTTAGAAAAAAATCCAAAAATCATTTAATAAAAAAATTCTGGCCTTATTTTGACAGTTGTAAACAAGGTGAAAGTTAGTAAAAAGCCTTAAAGGTGAATGAAAACATCGATTATATTGTTAGAATCTTATAAAACAAAACATTTTGACGACTTATAATGATCTAACTGAATTAACCACTCATTTATCTGGTTAAATATTAACATTTTACTTGGTTCAATGAATCTTCGTCTGCAGTTACGTTTACGAAGAAGAGACTCACAAGTTGGAAGTTTGCCAATAGACTGTATTCATAAAATAGGTCTCGATTTAAAATTCAGCGAGTCCACCAAGAGTAAATTTTATATTAAAAAAAAATCGTTCGAGAATTGGTTCCGTTCAAGAATTGGTACCCTGAGGCTAGTGATGGGTGTGTATTTTGGTTCAGTAGTTCATTCGAATTGTTTTGCTTATGGATGTAAGTAAACGTAAGGGTATTTTCTTTGATGAATAAACTTTTTCCTTGTTATTTTATCAAAGAAAGTCTATTCATTAAGAATTACCCGTTTGCAACAAGTGTTTCAAAGCTTAATAAAATTATTACGGATAATCTTGTGTTTGGGTCACAAACTACACGATGTGAAGGCTAGATCTAGACGCCATCAAAATCTGCAGCGTCCATGAACAAATAAGGCGAGTATAGTTATTTTTATAATTTATGTTTAGAACGACTCTGTGTGTAAATCTAAATACATGTACATCATTTTGTTAGGAGCTATCGTCGCCATGTTGGATTTTGATAAAAAAATCGAAAATAAAATGAATAAAATATTTTTTTCGCGGTCGTAATGTGTTACAATTTGCATGCTGTGTAAAATTGAATCGAGTCATATGGTGATGTTTTTTCTTGTTTTACATTTTTTGTGCGAAATCTTTAAAGACTATTTTGCGTACCAGAACAAATACATTCTATATCAATACGCATGGTTGCATTCGTTAGATTTTAAGCACTTTAAAGAGTGAATTAAAATTATTGTAAAGGTTATTAGATCTATTTATTTTAAATGTCACGTTGAAAAAATGGGATTAATATAATACTAGGTTAGCGTTGAATACAGAGAAGTTAATGTTGCTCGGCTAGAACACCGAAAGCGCTCGCCAAGGCTCGCGCTCCCGGCGTTCTAAGCCTCGCAACATGAGCTTCTCTGTATCCAACGCTAACCTAGCATTCTCTATATTTATTTAAATGCGGTAAGTTGTTGAAGTTTGTTCAAATGCATGAGGAGCGTCGTGAGAAAACCGGGTTTCTGAGCATAACGGTATGTTTGTTTTAAATATCCGATGCAAAACGGCGGAATAATTGGTATTTAATGACGTCACATAACCCGTGTTTTTTTATTCGCTTACGTTATGACGTAATATTTATGACGTCGTGTAATTTTCTTTATCATACGACCACATTGATATCTGCTTGATATCCTGTTGCCTGATATTTTTTGATATCACGGTCAACAGGAAGTTGATATATCAGTCATCTGTGGAGGCTACTAAGACTTTTTTACAGTGTTTTGTTTTATTGTAAAACTGAATCAGAGGTATCAAAACAAACAATTTGATACCAAGAGGTATTACATTTAATCCACAATCAGCAACAAAAACAGAAAAACAACGTATTTTCAAAATATTAAGCATAAATAAGTACATGTTGATGACGTCATGTAACAAACGGACTTCTTTTTTTGACAAGCCTTCATATGCAAACATCAAAGGTTAAAGGTTATGTCAAAAGTTCAGCACTTATTATAAAAAGACCAAACAAATAAAACAAACAATAAAAAAGTAGTAAAAATAGTAAAAATAAAATAGTAACATACTTCACAATAAAAACCAATGTAATATGCATTAAATAATGAATTGATTTCACATTATCAATTATTATAAAGGTTGCGGAATTATCTGACGAAGAAATACAAAAACTCTACACAGACAACATTTTGGGTGCTCCTGAATACCATTTGGTTAAACAACTACCAGCATTTCGGCCTACGAGGAACCCATGAGCAGTACAATTCAAGGTTAGCTCAATTATTAAATGACAGACTTTCAGTGCTAAAGATGAGTCTAAAATTTGATAAATTTTTGGGAATGCATATCTTTAATCCCGTATTAAACAAAATTAATCATTTGTTTAACCTGAAACATCTTGAATTTTACATGAACCGTCCTGAATACTTACTTAAATATAATGAAAAAACATCTGATTATTATACACATTTTTAAGATGGGGTGATTTCAAACTCAAGACAGATGCTTCAGGAAATGAATTTCTGGAGTTCAATGAAGGGCAGACAAAGACTCGCATTGGAGCAAATACATCAGATGCCAGAATAATTCATCCTTAGATGTTTTCCTCCCCACAATTAGGAAATAGGGACTCTATTTACAGTAACAAACAGTACAGTGATAAAAGGCCACCCGGCTTCAGCACTGATGATTGCCCATTCTACCTGGCAATAAAAACCGTCCCTTAACTGACAGTTCTGATCAGTGGTACCTACGGCAGAAACTTGGTGAAAAAAAATTGCCAAGATGTTGAAAACAATCGATGCCGGTCTTGAAAAACAACAACAAACATAAGTAATCATTCTGCTACTTGTTAAGCAAGAGGGCCATGATGGCCCTGTATCGCTCCACTGCTGACAAAGGCCATTCAAATATTCTCTGCATGTGCAAATACTAAAATATAGGCCCTATTTAAGCACATGTACACTTTTGTGACCCCCTGGGCTTGGTCAAATTTAACCCCAGGGGCATAATTTGAGCAAACTTTGTAGATGACTACTAGATCTCACGACATGTACATACAAAATATGGTAGCCCTAGGTCCTAGAGTTAAGGACAAGAATATTTTAAAAGTTTTCACAAAATAAGCAAGATATAAGCGTATATAATTTTCAATTTTGTGACCCGCGGGTCAGGGTCAAATTTGACCCAAAGGGCATAATTTGAACAAACTTGGTAGAGGACTATAAGATGTTACTGCATACTAAATTTGGTAGCCATAGTCTGAATGGTTTTCAACAAGAAGAGTTTTAAAGATTTCACAAAATAGGCGCTTTATAAGCGTTTATTCAATTTTGTGACCCCCAGGGCAGGGTCAACGTTGACCCCAGAGGCGTTATTTGAACAAATTTGGTAGAGATTTATAAGTTGTCACTACATACCAAATTTAGTAGCCCTAGGCCCAATGGTTATGGACAAGAAGATTTTTAAAATTTTCACAAAATAGGTCCCATATAAGCGTATGTTCAGTTTTGTGACCCCCCGGGCAGGGTCAAATTTGACCCCAGGGGCATAATTTGAACAAACTTGGTAGAGAACTGTTAGATGTCACTACATACCAAATTTGGTAGCTCTATGCCTTATGGTTAAGGACAAGATATTTTTTTAAGTTTTCACAAAATAGGCAATATATAAGCATATAATCGATTTTGTGGCCCCCAGGGCAGGGTCAAATTTGACTCCTGGGGCATAGTTTGAACAAACTAAGTGGAGGACTATACAATGTCACCACATACCAAATTGTGTAGCCCTAGGCCTAATGGTTATGGACAAGAATTTTTCACAAAATAGGCAATTTATAAGCATATGTTCAATTTTGTGACCTCCGCGGCAGGTTCAAATTTGACCCCAGGGATAAAATTTGAACGAACTTGGACTATAAGGTGTCACTACATACCAAATTTGATAGCCCCAGGCTGGATGGTTATGGACAGAAAGATTTTTGAAGTTTTCACAAAATAGGCCTTATATAAGCATCTGTTCAATTTTGTGATTCCCCGGGACAGGATCAAATTTGACCCCAGGGGCATAATTTGAACAAACTTGGTAGAAAGCTATAAGATGTCACAACATACCAAATTTGGTAGCTCTAGGCCCAATGGTTATGGACAGAAAGATTTAAAAAGTTTTCACAAAATAGACCCTATATAAGCATATGTCAAATATTGTGACCCCGGGGCAGGGTCAAATTTGACCCCAGGGACATAATTCGAAAAATCTTGGTAGAGGACTATAAGATGTCACTACATATCAAATTTGGTAGCCCTAGGCCCAATGGTTATGGACAGAAAGATTTGAAAAGTTTTCACAAAATAGACCCTATATAAGCATATGTCCAATATGGTGACCCCGGGGCAGGGTCAAATTTGACCCCAGGGGCATAATTTGAAGAAATTTGGTAGACGACTTTTAGATGTCTCTACATACTAAATTAATTAGCCCTAGGCCCAATGGTTATGGACGAGTAGATTTTGAAAGTTTTCACAAAATAGGCCTTATATAAGCATATGTTCAATATTGAGACACCCGGGGCAGGGTCAAATTTGACCCCAGGGGCAAAATTTGAAGAAATTTGGTAGAGGACTATTAGCTGTCTCTACATACCAAATTTGATAGCCCTAAGCTCAATGATTATGGACGAGAAAATTTTGAAAGTTTTCACAAAATAGGCCTTATATAAGCATATGTTCAATTGTGTGACCCCCGGGGCAGGGTCAATTTTGACCCCAGGGTCATAATTTGAAGAAATCCGGTAGAGGACTATTAGATGTCTCTACATACCAAATTTGATAGACCAAGGCCCAATGGTTATGGACGAGAAGATTTTAAAAGTTTTCACAAAATAGGCCTTATTTAAGCATATGTTCAATTGTGTGACCCCCGGGGCAGGGTCAAATTTGACCCCAGGGACATAATTTGAAGAAATTTGGTAAAGGACTATTTGATGTCTCTACATACCAAATTTGATAGCCCTAGGCCCAATGGTTATGGACGAGAAGATTTTGAAAGTTTTCACAAAATAGGCCTTATATAAGCATATGTTCAATTTTGTGACCCCCGGGGCAGGTTCAAATTTGACCCCAGGAGCATAATTTGAAGACATTTGGTAGAAAACTATTAGATGTCTCTACATACCAAATTTGATAGACCTAGGCCCAATGGTTAGGGGCGAGAAGATTTTGAAAGTTTTCACAAAATAGACCTTATATAAGCATATGTTCAATTTTGTGACCCCCAGGGCAGGGTCAAATTTGACCCCGATAGCATAATTTGAAGAAATGTGGTAGAGGACTATTAGATGTCTCTACATACCAAATTTGATAGCCCTAGGCCGAATGGTTACAGACGAGAAGATTTTGAAAGATTTCACAAAATAAGCCTTATATAAGCATATGTTCAATTTTGTGACCCCCGGGGCAGGGTCAAATTTGACCCCAGGGGCATAATTTGAAGAAATTTGGTAGAGGAATATTAGATGTCTCTACATACCAAATTTGATAGCCCTAGGCCCAATGATTATGGACGAGAAGATTTTGAAAGTTTTCACAAAATAGGCCTTATATAAGCAAATTATCATTTTTGTGACCCCGGGGCATGGTCAAATTTGACCCCAGGGGCATAATTTGAACACATTTGAAAGAGGTTGACCCCAGAAACATCCCTGTGAAATTTCATCAGAATTAGACCAGTAGTTAAAAAAAAAGATGTTTTAAGGAAAAAATAACGCACGCACACACGCACGCACGGACGCACGCACGACGGACACAGGACCATGACATAAGCCCCGCTGGCCTCTGGCCAGTGGAGCTAAAAACTAAGGGATTCCAATACCAATATCGCACCCACCGAAATCATGCAAATAACAGGACACAAAAACGTACAGTCAATAATTAATTACACTGAAATCTGTATCTCTCGGTTAATGTCCAGAGTTATTTGTATAGCTCTCCCATCACAGTCTTGAAGACATCTATGGACGGGGAAGTGACCACCTGTTCTGGGAGACCATTCCATAGGCGTATTCCAGTTCGGAAAAAGGAAAACTGGTAGGCGTTGACGGTGGTAAATGGCACTATGTAGCAGTTTGCATGGCCTCTGGTGTGCACTCCTACTGGTATAAGTACACTTCTGGCGTTGATGTCCACTAAGTTGTTAACGATCATGTACATCGTGATAACTTTGGCCGTTTGACGTCTGGATTCAAGTGTTGTCCAACCGAGCTTGTTCATCATTGCAGAAATTTCCGAACAAACACAAAAAAAAAGATGTTCAAACATTTTGGCATCATGTTCTACTGCAACTCCGTTATTTTATTCTAAGCCTCGCCTGATATATTACAAAACGATCAGGCAGTAACCTGTTATTTTCTATGTATCACATTTCCTTCAATATTTATCAATACTTTTTAATCACTTAACCGGTAACAACTTACAACAATATGGTCAAAATAATTATATATTATATTTTCATTATTTGTAACTACATTTTGTTTCCTAGCAACGATATAATGTCGGCGATGAGAAGAGCGATTTTATATGGCTTGTTGCCAATTATGATCCGAAACCTGTCATAATTAGTAAAATCTAACCGACGTTATTTTAAATAAATGTATTAATTTGATGCAACGTTTAAGGAAAACATTATTTTTTTAATCGTTATCCTTAATTTTACGACAAAACCAAATATAGAGCTCCCTAAAAAACTCTTAAATTTGCGATTTCTACTTGACGTCGAGGGCAGATTGTAGGGTTTGTTTTGTTTTACTTTCATTATTCCTTTCATGCATAATTCTTCAAAGGGCTTATATATGTTTATATGTTATAATTATGGTAATAATTATATTATAAAACAACCAATGCTATAGTGTATGTATGTATTGATGTGCAAAGTATCAGTTACAGAGATATTTGAAAACAATGAAATATATAGCAGATGTATCATAATAGTACACAACATGCAGGACAATAAGTCATATCTGTTTCCGACACGTACATTCGCGTAATGTTCATTAAATACATTAACAATATGCACGTCGTAACAAGAGTCAATTTCTAAAGAAATAATCCTTCGAAGCTGGCCGGACATAACGGCTCACGGATCGGTGCAAGTATTGCCGGCGGTCTGCACTCAATCCAGCAGAGGGAATTGAGTGTGGACGCTCCACATTCTGGAACCGAAATGTCGGATTTTTCAAGATCTGCAATTCCTTCTCTACTCCGTCGTGTTGGATTTTTGCAGTCGGCTTACATTGGCCAAATCTGAAGTACTGGTACTGCCTGAAATGGTTAACAGATACATTAATTTATGCAAATAAGCATGACAAAATAATGTACACAGTTAATGTCGACAAAAAGTGGTGGGCTAGTAACCGTTACGACATCACTTGTTTAAGTTTACTTAACATTTGAACATTTAAGTCCGTAACACGTACTTACATTATTCCTGTAACAGGTTTGAAGTACAATTCCAGGAAAGGCTTCCATCGCCGCCAGGACGGGTACGAGACTGCCGTGTTGGTAACAGACGACTGGTCAACAAGCGCAGTTAGTTGTGCGAAAGTCTCACAGTCGTGGTTCCGGTATTTGTGTTTTATGTGCGCAAATCCGGAATCCTCCTAACACCTTGCATGCCCTTTGACAGAAAATGTTTTGATATACTTGTACTGATAATGATATATCTGAAATGTCTTAATAAAATGCTAAATGATGTACACAAACTCATTTGTCTAATTATTAAATTGCGAGAGAACACAATTGTAAGTGTTTTTAAATATTTCGGCGCGTATTACCCCTTCAGAAAATAATTAAGGTATGGAAATGAAAAATGGTAAAAAAATCATTTTAAGAAAGTTATTCGACACTACATTAAATTATTTTTCCGTAATATTTATTTGTATACATACCAGGAACATGCATGTGATACTCAATTAAGCGATGTTGGCCAGTCATCACTCGCCACATGAAATAACCCAGAACGTATCGGTTCTTTTTTTGCCCTGCAATGTAATTGCCCTGTGTGAAATCTTTATTTTTGCAATGCTTATATAACAAACATGTAGAAATAAGTTTACAAGTTGCTAAATGATTCACTTTAAAAATACTCGTGCGCAAGCGAAATCAGCAAGACAACCGCGCGCGCACAAACACATGCACACGTTATACATGCACACACAAGTTCTTATATTCAATGTACATACCGGGGCAATTGTCTGCATGAATTGAACACGTGTCAGCATCAGACTCGTAATTCTGCAGGGCCGAATCCAGCATAGAAAGGACAGAGTCCGGGCCATGTGAAGGCTTTCCGTCCATGCCAATCGTTTGGTCCTCGTCAATCAGGAAGTTCAGCTGGCGGGTAATACTGTCCAATCGAACGCCAAAGATCTGACCCTTCCTTAGAGTGAGGAAATATAGCGGTCCTATCTGGCGGGAATAGTGAGGTAGACTCACATTCTGGCTAAAATCGAACGTGAAATGGACATATCTGTCTGGACCTTCATTCGCCTCCTTACTTTTCGAGATGCAATCGTTGTATACATCTCTTTCCTGAAAAATAATAAAAATTTTCAAGCGTTGAACAACTGAACAACGGCTGCAAAATAATCGATTTGATCAAAATAATACAATTGATGAAGCAAATGTATCAGTAATATTGTGTTTAGAAGACGTTTGGACACCACGAACTTATATAAATATTGTGTAACGCCTATAATTATTTCCTATTTACTAAATGCAAAACTATATTATAATTATCTGTCAAACATTATAACTTTTTGTGCTAAAAGAATGTGATTCCTAAGCGAGTCTGTAGCTGTCAATTTTTCTTCTTCCGTAACAGCATCCATGACACCCCTTATGAGTATTTCGCACTTGGCACAAACGTCATCACGTGGACCATCGATCCGGATGTGCGGTAAACACGTGCGCCATATTTCCTTGAAGGTGGTAATTTCTATTACCCTGGAACCAGCTTCTTTGCATGTTGTATGGTACTGTTGATGCAGGTTGGTCTTTGTTGTGTCAGATGTTAAGTATACAGTCGGAACGTTGTCTACACCACTCGGGGCGGTGGCTGTGGTAGACCCCGTTCATCTGCATCATTACGTATGAAGTGCACAACGCGCATTACATCATCAAAGCAAATAGCATGCTCTGGCTTTCTTCCACGGTCGCCATGAACTCTAGGCGTCAAACCATGTTCTCTGACATGTTGCTGTAATGCTAAAAGCTGGTGCTTACCGATGTCAAAGAACAGCATACATGTTTTTTTTACATACGGCACTCCCCTCTACCCTAAACTCAACCCTGGCTCGCTTCCGTTGCTACCCTCTTTTAGTTGTTTCCCCCATCAACATCTTTCAACAAGGACATTACGTCAAGTTCCTTCTCCTCTTTGGCCAGGGCCCTGATATCTAACAAATGGTTAACAATTGTATCAAAATTAAAAAGTCTACCACACTCATGTTAACAGTCGCATCCGTCTGACAGAAACTTACGCACGTTAAGAAATGCGTCATCGTGAGCGTCGCCGGTTTCTTTAACATCCTCACCTTGGTCGCTTTCGTTATCTTCTGCATCTTCGTTGCGGACCAGGTAATCCCGGACCCTGGTAGCAATGAATATTTCGGGCTCTTCAGGATACTAAGGGCGTTTCATCACACAGCACTTCCTGTGAGTTGACCGATGTCCGACCAAAATGGACTGACAATACAGATTCTAGTTCATCAAAATATAGAAATGTGTATATTATAGGCCTAATATCACACGTATTGAAAATAACTTCATATGCATGTCAGTAAATGTAATATTAATTTTACTTTAATACTTTAACTTTACTGTATGGATAGAATATTAACTACAGTCTTGAATTAAAATTATAGCGATTGAGCGATATTATAACCAACTTATTATTCGCAACAAATACATGTATATCATTTAAATATTACAAATTGTAGTCACAACTGTTAATCTAGATCTAGATTACAGTTTGATTTATACTGCGTACATAATAGCTAACTTTAAATGGACAAATAATACGAGTTAATAAAAACGTTCCGGTGACGGGAATCGAACTACAGAACATCAATTTCATAGCGCTTTAATTAATGCATCAATTACACCACAGGCACAGCTGATAATACGGAAAGAAAATAAGGTTCATATATAAACAATCATTATCAAATGAAAACAAAAAAACAATAGGCCTACTTATTAAATGAAATCAAAACTAATGATATTAATATTTTTCTCAAACACCACTATTCGTTGCTCGTTTAAGATAAGTTAGTATTTACCTAACTATCTATCATAACACAACTATTCGTTGCACGTTTAAGCAATGTCAGTATTTATTTAACTATCTATCATAAATATATGCTTGCAAACTACAAAAGTACAGAAATAATACAGTTTTAAAACGCATTTAATAACTATTATGGCTTTCGATTTGGATAAGAGAATTTTACTAGATTTCTAAACGCTATTGAGCAAAACTGCAACATTTTGTTTCTACTTTCACTTCAGACGGTTCATGTTATTAAAGCAATAGAAATTAACATATTTCAAACAGAAACGTTTATAACACTATAATCATGAACAAACAAATACTTACCTCCATTTCTTCATCCATCATGTTACTCCGAAAATCACAAAAAATCCACAAATGACTATTTTTACACCAAACACTAAAATATTTCCCGGGTAAAACAATGACGTCGGTTAAAGCGTGTTTTCCCAACAACGTCATCAATGTCATTTTGTCCGGTTTTCTCAAGACGCGCCTCACATTTCAGCGGGCAACAGTTCAAACTGTTGACCGGTCAACAGTTAGATATTCACCGGTAACAGTTTAAAACATTGCAAATTTCTTTTTCGACGAGGAAATAGCAAAAAATAATTAATTATCATTTATATAAGACATCAGGTAATAATTTGAACTGTTGCCCGCTGGAATAATGACGTCATTTCGTCGAAAAAATAACGTCATTTTACAGTTAAACAGTATACACTTATTTCATGGATGCGCGGTGATCGGCCTCGGGCAACAGTACCAAAGTCATCCCTGATACCTTGGGACAACAGTTTTGACTGTTCACCAAGCATCCATGAAATAAGTGTTTTATTACCTGATCAAATTTCCAACATAGAAATAACAGCAAACTAAATTTTTATTTACACACAACAGTTATCGATAAAATAAATAATTTTGACTGTTTAACTGTAAAATGACGTCATTTTTTCGACGAAATGACGTCATTAGTCCAGCGGGCAACAGTTCAAACTGTTGACCGGTCAACAGTTCGATATTCACCGGTAACAGTTTAAAACATTGCAAATTTCTTTTTCGAAGAGGAAATAGCAAAAAATAATTAATTATCATTTATATAAGACATCAGGTAATAATCAAAATTATTTATTTTATCGATTACTGTTGTGTGTAAATAACAATTTAGTTTGCTGTTATTTCTATGTTGGAAATTTGATAAGGTAATAAAACACTTATTTTATGGATGCTTGGTGAATAGTCAAAACTGTTGTCCCTCGGTATCAGGGCTGACATTTGGAACTGTTGCCCTCGGCCTATCGGCCTCGGGCAACAGTACCAAAGTTATCCTTGATACCTTGGGAAACAGTTTTGACTGTTCACCGTGCCTCCATGAAATAAGTGTTTAATATTACTCATGTGTAATACAACATTTTGAAGCGTTTTCATTGGCTTAGTTTTCGTTTATTGACCAATTGCATTTTAGCTCAGTTGAATTATCCGAAGGGATATTAAAAAATTATAACTCTCTGATTATACTCCTTTAATTGACGTTTCGGCATAATGCCTTTATCAAAACATTGGAAATTATATGTTAACTACATTTTTACGTCTTTTGACTGCACAATTTAAATAACAAAGAAAAATGTTTTTAAACGTCAAATGACGTTGTACATGATGACGTCATAAATGGCGTTATATAAAATGGCGCCAAAAAAATGTAAAAATTCGCCAAAAATGAAATGACGTTAAACACTTACATATTGTATCTTAATCCTATGTTAAATGTGTGCTTTATATATTTAATAAATTGATAGTTTACAATAAAATAATCATCATCATATGTAATTATAATCTACCTTAACTTATTATCATAAATTAAATAGGGTAAACTTATTTAATGACTCTTATTATTTCAATCCATATCTATGTATAATATTCAAATGATATTTGATTAAATAATCATATATACTTGCTATTCTATATATCATATACACATTATGGACAAGATAAATTGCATAAAGTACTATTAGTTTTACATCCATTTATGTTGATGATTAATATCAAATGTTTTTCACATATATTTTTTACAAGATAGTTTCCCGTAGCAGGACATCAAGTTGATTTTTTGTATTTAGTCCATTTGGTGATTGCGTTTGAAACTTCTTTATAAATTCCAATTCTTTAATAAGTCTGTAATAATGGGAACTGTCTCTTATTTGTGTTAACACTGATACACCCATATCCTGCACTCTGTGGCCTGCACCATTGAAATGTTCTGAGATTGGTTTCTCTCTTCGTAGTCGCACGTCAGCCTCGTGTTCTTTGGCACGTTCCTTTAATGATCTGCTCGTCTCTCCGACGTATACCATCTTTTGGCATTTAATACAAAATATACCGTACACCAAGTTATAAATGTTACAGTTCTGTTTTATTGCTTCGTTTGGAATGTCACTTTTTGGGTTGTTATGAAAACCTCTTGTCAACATTTTACAGACTATACAATTAGTCTTACACGATTGTGGTATTAGTTGAAAACGTTTGTTTATTTCTTTGTTTGTTTTTCCATGAACTAAAATGTCACCGATATTCCTATCTCGTCTGTATGCAACTATTGGTACGTCTGGGAATATATTTTTCATTCTGTCTGATTTATATAGTTTGTCTGTATGTTTTCGAATTATTGAGTGGATATTTGGAAGGTTGTTTGAATAAGTTATAGCTAGTGGTACTCTCTTGTTGGCTGTTTTATTTGTTTCTTTCTTCTTAAGTAAGTCTTTCCTATTTAAATTATCAACTCGGGATAGCTCATGGTTTACAAATTTATTTGGATATCCTCTTTTTTGTAGATTCTGTTTTAGTTCTTTTTTACGATGTCTGTATTTGTTTTCGTCAGAACATATTCTTTTTAAACGTATTCCTAATCCATAGGGTATTGCTTTCTTCACATTTGTTGGATGGTCTGAGTCATATTGGACATATTGATGTTTATCGGTTGGCTTTGAGTATAAATCAGTTGTTATTTTATTATCTTCTAGTTGAATTTTTGTGTCTAAGAAATCTATCTGTGTTGTGTTCCATCTTAATTCTACTTTGATGTTTTCATGTATTTTGTTAGCATAGTCGAAAAATTTCATGAGTTCGTCAATTCCATGTGTCCATAGTCCAAACCCATCATCTATGAAACGTTTATAGAATATTGGTTGTTTATTGTATTCAGATAATTGTTCATCCCATTTTCTCATGTAACAACAGGCATAATTTCTCCCAAGTTTCGATCCAATAGCTACTCCCTCTTTTTGTCTGTATTCTTGTCCACAAAATTCGATCACATTATTTTCTAAAACAGTTTCAATCATTTCAATCACCGCTTCAGTGTTGATGGTCTTAGTACAGCGTTCATTTAAAGCTTGTTTGCACGCCTCTAGGCCCTCTTTCTTTGGAATCGATGGGTATAACTTGACAACATCAAAACAGTATAAGATAATTCCTTCTGGTAATGGTGTAGTTATTTCCCTCCCTATAGCGTTTAAAAATGCTGTGGTGTCTCTTATATAGCTTGGTGTTTCTATAACATAGGTTTCTAGTTCCTTTTCTGCTACCTCTGCCATTCTTTCAGTACTTGTTCCAATGCCATTTACGATTGTTCTATACGGGTTGCCTTTTTTATGTATTTTTGGATTTCCTTTAAGTTTCCCTCTTGATGGATATTTTGGTATCAAGTATTGTTGTAATTTCTTTGAGATAATGCCGTTTTTAAATAGTTTATTTGCTAGTTGCTTCACCTTTGTGTTTGCATTGTCAAGTCCATTCCCATTAGTTTTTTCATATGATGTGCTGTCATTAAGTTCATTCCGGAGTTTTTCTACATATTCATTTGCGTCTGTTATCACTATTCCAGAACCTTTGTCTGCAGGCCTTATTATTATACTGGAATCATTTAGTAACGTGTGCAATGCTTGTTTTTCTTGTCTTGTGATATTTGACTGTCCATTTTCTTTTATGCCATTTAGAATATCATTTTTAACTGCTTCTATATAAGCATCTAGCCACTTTTCTCTACCAGGTTCAGGAGTAAAACGGCTTTCTTTCTTAATCTCATATTCCTCCTTTTCATTTTTCCTTTCTTGATTTTCATCACTATGGAAATATTCTGCGAGTCGCATCCGTCTCTCCCATTCTGCTAGGTCACTGTGTATCTTAGATAAATCTACGTGTTTTTTAGACGGTACAAAAGATATTCCTTTGGATAATAGACTTGTTTCTGCTTCTGTTAACTTTCTTGAAGACAGATTAGTAACAGTGTCAAGACTATTATTATTTGTTTCAATTGTGTCTTTTTTTGCTGGTTTATTTTCACCCTTGTTTTTAGTTCTTTTATCGTTTGATTTAAGTTTTTGTGTATCACACTCTTGCGTTTTTCTATTTTTCTTATCTGATAGTTCATTTTATGCCCTCTTTCTTCAAAATTGCAACAGGACTCCATTGTAAACCAATCTATTTGAACTTCCCTATTCATTCTCTCATATTCAGGAAGGTATTGATGTTTGTTTTGGTCCAATTTTATATGCAGTAATTTTCACATCATATGAAAAAACTAATGGGAATGGACTTGACAATGCAAACACAAAGGTGAAGCAACTAGCAAATAAACTATTTAAAAACGGCATTATCTCAAAGAAATTACAACAATACTTGATACCAAAATATCCATCAAGAGGGAAACTTAAAGGAAATCCAAAAATACATAAAAAAGGCAACCCGTATAGAACAATCGTAAATGGCATTGGAACAAGTACTGAAAGAATGGCAGAGGTAGCAGAAAAGGAGCTAGAAACCTATGTTATAGAAACACCAAGCTATATAAGAGACACCACAGCATTTTTAAACGCTATAGAGAGGGAAATAACTACACCATTACCAGAAGGAATTATCTTATACTGTTTTGATGTTGTCAAGTTATACCCATCGATTCCAAAGAAAGAGGGCCTAGAGGCGTGCAAACAAGCTTTAAATGAACGCTGTACTAAGACCATCAACACTGAAGCGGTGATTGAAATGATTGAAACTGTTTTAGAAAATAATGTGATCGAATTTTGTGGACAAGAATACAGACAAAAAGAGGGAGTAGCTATTGGATCGAAACTTGGGAGAAATTATGCCTGTTGTTACATGAGAAAATGGGATGAACAATTATCTGAATACAATAAACAACCAATATTCTATAAACGTTTCATAGATGATGGGTTTGGACTATGGACACATGGAATTGACGAACTCATGAAATTTTTCGACTATGCTAACAAAATACATGAAAACATCAAAGTAGAATTAAGATGGAACACAACACAGATAGATTTCTTAGACACAAAAATTCAACTAGAAGATAATAAAATAACAACTGATTTATACTCAAAGCCAACCGATAAACATCAATATGTCCAATATGACTCAGACCATCCAACAAATGTGAAGAAAGCAATACCCTATGGATTAGGAATACGTTTAAAAAGAATATGTTCTGACGAAAACAAATACAGACATCGTAAAAAAGAACTAAAACAGAATCTACAAAAAAGAGGATATCCAAATAAATTTGTAAACCATGAGCTATCCCGAGTTGATAATTTAAATAGGAAAGACTTACTTAAGAAGAAAGAAACAAATAAAACAGCCAACAAGAGAGTACCACTAGCTATAACTTATTCAAACAACCTTCCAAATATCCACTCAATAATTCGAAAACATACAGACAAACTATATAAATCAGACAGAATGAAAAATATATTCCCAGACGTACCAATAGTTGCATACAGACGAGATAGGAATATCGGTGACATTTTAGTTCATGGAAAAACAAACAAAGAAATAAACAAACGTTTTCAACTAATACCACAATCGTGTAAGACTAATTGTATAGTCTGTAAAATGTTGACAAGAGGTTTTCATAACAACCCAAAAAGTGACATTCCAAACGAAGCAATAAAACAGAACTGTAACATTTATAACTTGGTGTACGGTATATTTTGTATTAAATGCCAAAAGATGGTATACGTCGGAGAGACGAGCAGATCATTAAAGGAACGTGCCAAAGAACACGAGGCTGACGTGCGACTACGAAGAGAGAAACCAATCTCAGAACATTTCAATGGTGCAGGCCACAGAGTGCAGGATATGGGTGTATCAGTGTTAACACAAATAAGAGACAGTTCCCATTATTACAGACTTATTAAAGAATTGGAATTTATAAAGAAGTTTCAAACGCAATCACCAAATGGACTAAATACAAAAAATCAACTTGATGTCCTGCTACGGGAAACTATCTTGTAAAAAATATATGTGAAAAACATTTGATATTAATCATCAACATAAATGGATGTAAAACTAATAGTACTTTATGCAATTTATCTTGTCCATAATGTGTATATGATATATAGAATAGCAAGTATATATGATTATTTAATCAAATATCATTTGAATATTATACATAGATATGGATTGAAATAATAAGAGTCATTAAATAAGTTTACCCTATTTAATTTATGATAATAAGTTAAGGTAGATTATAATTACATATGATGATGATTATTTTATTGTAAAATATCAATTTATTAAATATATAAAGCACACATTTAACATAGGATTAAGATACAATATGTAAGTGTTTAACGTCATTTCATTTTTGGCGAATTTTTACATTTTTTTGGCGCCATTTTATATAACGCCATTTATGACGTCATCATGTACAACGTCATTTGACGTTTAAAAACATTTTTCTTTGTTATTTAAATTGTGCAGTCAAAAGACGTAAAAATGTAGTTAACATATAATTTCCAATGTTTTGATAAAGGCATTATGCCGAAACGTCAATTAAAGGAGTATAATCAGACAATTGCATTTTGTTATTTTGCTGAAATGACGTTGCAACGTCAAATGAAGTCACGAAATGTAAACAGCATTCGGGATTTATCATTATGTTTGCGTAAATTTAATATTTATTTAATGTGCTCATTTCAAAGTATGTGATTAAAAAGACCTGACACTCGTTGTCATATCATACCATATTTTATTAAACTCGTCCAGGAAATTCGTTACTAAGATCGCCAAAGGCTCGCTTATTATCAAAATTCCTGAACTCGTTTAATAAAATATGGTATGAAATAACAACTCGTGCCAGATCCTATATATATATATATATATATATATATATATATATATATATATATATATATATATATATATATATATATATATATATATATATATATATCCGCGATTATTAGTATTCGATATACGTTTTTGCCATTACTTGTGCATTCGAAGAAGCATGATTCCGTCGCATGAACGCGATTTTCGACCGTTATGCATGTATTGTTGAAAAGTCTGTTTTAAAAATCAACAAATTCAAAATCTGTAAACCTTTATGGGATGAAGTAATAGATATGTCATAATTATAACTTAATGTGCAACTCAATTGTAGGAGTGATCTAGTAGAACTATAAGTTTTTCTTTTCACATGGACGCTCATAACTCTTCTAGAAGAGTTTTTAAAAGTATATGTGTAGCATTCGAAATACGAATGCTCACGACATTCTCATGAAACTTCATGGATAGATCATGTAAGACAACAATATGCTTATTTAATAAGACTAATTATATTTTAAATACAATATTGAAAATGAGTATTAAATTGAACTTAAAACATCGTTAATCTATTACTAAGGCATTACATGCTTTTGTAATTAAACGGGACGTTTCTCTACTTCAAGGGACATAATTCACGATAAAGGGAGATAACAGATCATATTCATTTCAACGTTCCCACATTATTGTGTATAATATGCGATATATACAACGCAACCCGAAACATGATCGTCGCAAAAGTCATCGATAACTATCAATTGAATTACAACTTCTAAAAAATGAAGAAATGAACACATAAACTTTCCAGCACGTCTTAAAGGTTTTTCTTTGAAGGTATGATACTATGAGGAGAACCGATATTATGAGAATAAGGGATATATATGAGACTACACATCAGTACAACAATTAAGATCACAACAAGTTCTATCCCATTTGTGTATGGCTTTTCTAATTACTTTATTATTTGTTTATATTACCAAAATATATTATGTAAACGGTATTTCATGCTTTGTTTTTGTTTTGGAGGAATAACATTCTATGCTTATGTACCTATTTTTTTTCTAATTGAACATGCTATATGTATTCTTTATTTTTACTGTAATTGTGTTGTTTCATAATTTATTCAGTATGTGTATTGAGCAATAATCAATTGGATATTTAATATTGGATATATTGGATACGTAAGAGTCAATACTATTGACTTATTTGCTCACAGGTCAATGCCTTTATAAATTATAAGTTTCAGCAAGCAATATTGGTTGACAAGAAACTCAAGAACAACCGAAGAAACATTTGAATATTTAATTCCGGATCTCTACATTTACGGAGAGCCAGCGCTTTCGGTAATAGCATCAAAAGCTCCATGTATAGATGTGTTACATATACAATATTATCAGCATTAGCTATATCACTTTCTATTAAAATGCGGTAGGTTGTTGAAGTTTGTTGAAATGCAAATACGTTATCTTGATTTATAAACCATGTTTCATCGTGCATATATTCAGTGTTTGATGAAATTGTGTATAAAAGCAAAACGATTGAAATTATGATATACGGTTTTATACATTTTGTAATAGCAGTATTAATACTATTGGATGAAGAATATATAGATTATAGAGTAGATATATAGATAGATAAGATCTATATCATACTATATATATATATATATATATATATATATATGATATATAGATATATATATATATAGATCTATATATATAGATCTATATATATATATATATATATATATATATATATATATATATATATATATATATATATATATATATATATTATATATATATATATATAGATCTATATATATCATATCCGCGATTATTATTATTCGGTTTAGTTTTTACCTTTACTTGTGCATTCAAAGATGCATGATACCGTCGCATGAACTCGATTTGCGACCGTTATGCATGTAATGTTGAAAAGTCTCCTTTCATACTCGACAAATTCAAAATCTTGAACTTGTATTGGGTAAAGGAACAGTTGTGTTACATATAAACTCCACATAAAAATATATTTGACTTGAATAATTGTCTACATTATGTATTTCACATCAAATAATAGTATGTTGAAAACAAGGTATGCCAATCGGCGTTAATATAGATATGTTATGCTTATTACTGAATGTGTCACTTAATTGGAGGAGCGATCTGAAAAAACTATAACTAATTCTCATCACATGGGCGCTCATTAACTCTTTTAGAAGAGTTTTTTAAAAGTGCATGCGTAGCATTCGAAATTCGAACGCTTTTTCATAAAATTTATTAATCACGTACGTTGGGGTGTAAAGCGCCCCAAGTATCCGCTAAAAAGACATAAATGAATTTATACAATATAAGGTGACTTTGAGTAAAACATTAGTAAAGAATGAAGAAAACAAATTATTATATAATTATTAGTGTCAGAGTCTTTTAAGATATTAATTTTTAAATTATTCCAGTCTTTTCACGTCTGCACGTACATGTATGTAATGAAATGAATAAATAAATCTAAAAAAATAGTAACGATTTTAACAAATACACAGTCACCAACCTAAATGTTGCAGGGAGCCGTTTCATCAACGATTTACGACTAGTTGTAAATTACGATTTACATAAATTACGATGTTTCAATGAAATCGCGTTTCATCAAGCAAATCGTAAATTAAAATTACATAAATTTCATACATAAATATACGACTGGGTAAGGGCACCCGTAAATTAACGTAATGGCGGTCGTTTTTGTCATCCAAGATGGCAGGAGACGAACAATTACCAATGCCAAGGCTTTTAAGGGAGAGATTGTTCTCGAAAACCTAAGAGATGAGAACATTGCTTCGATATATCGTCTAAGTAAGGGCGGAATAGAGCGATTGTTGGTTTTGATCGGGGAAGACATAGCACCAACTTGCCGGCGAGCTCATCCCTTTCATTCCGTCGCTTAGGTATGTAAATAAGGCGAAGAAATCATTGATTTAAACAAGTATAATTATAAAATTGTATTTATTTTCAAATAGCAAATAAGTAGCATTTAACCCAAAAACTTGAGAGTAGTTGCCCTTTGTTTACTTAGCATTTGACAACTCGGATTTTGCAAAATGGTTGAAGAATAAGTTATTGTTGTATCTTTTCTTAATAAAAGCATTCGATGATTACCGTTATTAGTTTAAGCATTTAAGCATTTATTGTTTTGTTTCTTTACAAATGACTTTATGTTAAACTCATTCTATTTTGTGTCGACGTATACTTATCGATGACTTTAAGTGCAGACTGATTTACCCCACCCGCTAATGTTGAACTTGTAGTTGTTCTACTTCCAAATGTTATGATTGAACAATACTTTACCTCGAAATTGTTGATTATAACATCGTGATCATGAAAATGAATATGACATCATGATGTTGTTTGTGTTTGCTATTTTTAACCAAGTTATTGTATTGGTTAGTTAAGTAGATGCTGAGAAATGGTACCTTATGTATTTAATAATTGTAGAAAAATCACCTTAATTGTTTCTATATTGTTCTCATTTGATTACAATGTTGTTCGATTGGTCATTGTCAGCTCGGATACTACTTACCTGTACCCCGGGTACTCTTTAAGTATACTTACATGTACATACTAACCCTGTTACAGTTAATATACTTTAATATAGCCGGAAATTTAATGCTAAATGGGTTGTTGTAGGCTTAATTTTTTTAATTATGTTCACATTAATGTCATTTTTTTTCTCAAATAGTCTTTATATCATCGAAATTTATACTCAAAAAGCATATTGATGCAGTTTTTTCAAAAGGTAAGTTTAATTTAGATAAACAATATGGCTTTACATTTATCTGTAGTGCACTGTACCACATCGAATTTTGGGCAATAATACAACTCGGGTACAGTCTAATAAGGACCGGGTACGTTTAAGTATATTAACCTTACCCGAGGTACATGCAAGTATGCTTAATGATACCAGGGGTACATGTAAGTAGTACCCAAGCTGTGAATAACCAATCGAGCTTGAGTAAAGTAGATTGTACTTTATGTCTTTAATAATTGCAGAACAATTACCTTATTTATTTCTATATGGTTTCCATTTGATTACAATTTATTTATTTGTCAAATTCAATTCTGCAGTGCTATAAATATGCACCCCCCATCCAAAAAATTTATTTCGTGCATATTGATGGGGCTTTTTTATTTATTTACTCCTTTTCTGCATTCCTCCCTTTTGTGTTGGTAGTGTGAACATGAAATGATGAGCACTTTCATGTTAATGAATAACTTTTATTTTTTTATAGATTTTGGCATATTGCATATTGCCAAGGGAGATGCTTACTGAGGATTCCATGCCATTAATATGCAGGCTGTTGCTGATGCCAGCATGAGGTAAATGTAAATACAGTATTATGATTCATTACCTTATCATTAAATTTGGTATAAAGCAGATAAATACCATAAAATGTTGAAATAAGCGTAATGCTTATCATCTTTGACATCTAATAATTATTAGTTACGCACATGCGCAAAAATCATTAACTACCACAATAAGCACCATTAGCACTGTGTGATCAAGCTTTTGTTCTTTTATGTGTTAGCCAATGCAGCTATCAGTATTATCTTTAAATATTGTCTTAAGTTACATTATTTCATCTAGGTAAGGTAACTAAAATATAGTGATTTGATAATACTTAAGCTAGTTTTGTGAAAATTATTGAGATGCTTTCCTACCTTAATCTAACAATATTAACTGTGGACTGCTGTTTTATCAAAGACAAAGCAACTGCCCAATAAAATATTTCAATTTACAGCAATATCTGAGCACCAATGATGAGGGTCATCTGCTGGGAGATAGTGGGTATCCGTTAAGGACTAACCTGATGACCCCTTAACCTCATCCCTCCCATGCTGCGGAACAGGCCTACAATGACCATCTATGTAGAGGGTGGGTAGTAGAAAGGGCATTTGGAGTGTTGAAATCACGAGATTGGTAACATATTATATAGGTTGTGAAATATAAGTCTTATTAGTGCGAGATCAACTTACCACACAGTATTTTAATGAAGTATTAGTGCCAATCTCTTTCTCACAGTGTCTTAAATCAAACGTAACTTTTAAAGCTTGATAAAGTACAACTTTAATAATCAAATTTTAGAATTTATATGTAAATTAACTTTTATAATAACTGAGGGTTGTTTGCATGTGTAAATATGATGTTTCATAAAAAAATGTCCGTTTAAATAAACTGATGATTTATTTATTTTATTTTAAATCTTAAAAATTCATTTTGCTTATCATCAGACTCTATGTATGAAATATTGTTTACTAGTGCATTTAAATGATATTGTGCATTAATAGTGAATACAGGCACAAATAAAGTGTTTTGTAGGCTATATATTATATATAATTTATATTGAAATTAAATTAATGTCAATGGTATCAGGACAATTTAGTCACTTAGACAAATGTCTATGTTAAAGAAATACTTTTGATATTTGTTTAGATATCTGCATGCCACTGGTGGATGTTGGCCTTTCAAGTCCAATAAGTGCTGTAAAATATCAACTGTGTACATGCCCCTGCATAACCTGTGTCTGGATTCAAACGTTCCACTGATAGAGGAATTGGTTGGAAATGTGATGGAACCGGAAGTTATGAACAACACACCAGTACATCGAGCAGCATGTGATAAGAGGCAGCAGCTGATCAAACTGTTTCATAAAATGTGTTAAAAATTTATAGTTATAAATGTTATAAAGTGATAGATGGCTCGAGTCTTCTCTGAATAGGCAGAGCTACACTACTCAGCCAAATGGCGTAAAGTTGTGTCATAGCTGATTTGGAAGGATTGGTATTCCTGGTCGTCTAGACACAATAGTTACAACAGCTGATGTTTGCATGTTTTATAATTGTGTATGCATAATTTGTCTCATATTTACTTCAAGGTTATAGGTTTGTGAAAGAAAAAAATGTCAATGTTCTGAGGACCAATAAAAAAAGTTATGTGTTAGGTATTACCAAGTGCTTGATTTAATATTTATTTTAAAGGGAACTTTTCCTAAATTTTGGCAGATATTCAAGTTTTTCATTAAACGCTTTTATATTGATACATGTAAACACTGGATCTAAAAAGCTCCAGTAAAAAAAGAATACAATTAAAGAAAGATAAAAAGTAACTCCTACAGGGCTCAAACCACTGACCCCTGAAGTAAAAGCCTCACACTAAGACCACTTGTCCGTCCATGTTGATACAATGAGTGATGTATTTTACACTTTATATAAGCAATCCTCATCGTGTCACAAAATATTACGACAACAACAGAACTCTACAAATTATTCAATCGTCGAGTGTTGCAGCAGAAAGTTGCAACGCTTTAAAATTTTCAAGTTTTTAAATCGTCAAAAGTTGCATTTAACGGATATTTTAGAGCATGGTAAATGTTCAGTATTACTGTTTCCTCACAAATATCATAACTACAACAAATGTTTGCGAATCTTAAACTTATTTTTTTTAATTTAGTCAATTTACCAAAACTGGAAAAGGTCCCTTGAATATTGAACAGTTATCTGAGCTCCAGAAAAGATCATATACTCAAGGTACTTTTCCCCATTAACAATTATTCAAGTGATATTTTACCCACTGACTTTCGCTCTAAAAGGTGTTCTCTGTAATGAACATTCTCAAAGCCACATTAAAACAAGGGCTGTTAGTAAAACATGCATGCCCCCCATTTGGGCTGTCAGTTGTAGTGGCAGTCATTGTGTGAATACGTTTTTTGTCACTGTGAACTTGACCTTTGACTTAGTGACCTGAAAATCAATAGGAGTCATCTGCCAGACATGATCAATGTGCCTACGAAGTTTTATAATCCTAGCTGTTGGCATTCTTGAGTTACCATCCGGAAACCATTTTACTATTTTGAGTCACCGTGACCTTGACATTTGACCTAGTGACCTGAAAATCAATAGGGGTCATCTGCAAGTCATGATCAATGTACCTATGAAGTTTCATGATCCTAGGCGTAAGCATTCTTAATTCATCATCTGGAAATCCTTTTACTGTTTCAACTCACTGTGACCTTGACCTTTGACTTAGTGACCTGACAATCAATAGGGATCATCTGCCAGTCATGATTAATCTACCTATGAAGTTTCATGATCCTATGTCCTAAGATTTCTTGAGTTATCTATCATCCGGAAACCATCTGGTGAACAGACCGACCAAGCAAAACAATATACCCCCTCTTCTTTGAAGTGGGGCATAAAAAGTGGGCTTGTAAATGTAACGGTACTTTATAATAATAAGTGTGCTGTCTATAAATATGGATATTATTGTCATAAAAAAATAGAAGTTTTCCAATATATTAGATTGTTTCCGAATGTATTTACTAAACTTTACCCCTTTATGAGTCTCTGTTCAATTATTTAGTCATCTACCGTTAAAATGTTGTTTACCTGTGCATTTTTTTTGTATTTTTATTGAAATGTTTATGATAATAATGTTTATGGTATTTGATAACAGTTGCTATTACACTAGTTTTCAATGAATAAAACACAAAGAACATTCACAAATATTTATTATTAATCAGGAAGTAAAATATATTAACTGGGCATGGTATTATAATTCATATGACAATTTATATCTTACATGATAGTATGTGTAATAATAAGTTTCATGGACTCACTGAACACCATCACATGTAAAATTAATTAAAAGTTCCAGAAACAATTGAGCAATTTAGAATTTCATTTTTTTTAAAGAGAAACCAGTTCCTCATGATTATTGCTTATGTCCCTCTGAATGGCATATCTTCCCCTTGACGCCATCGACATCTCCTCCCGAGTTTTATTACGCTGTTGCTTCATTCTTCACATGTTGCTGCGAGCAGATAAATTTACTAGTTTATACATTTAACAGAACTAAATATTAAATACACAACATATGACACTATGTTCATAATAAGTAAGCATGCCTACATGACCTGGTTTTGTTTCTGAAAGTTGGTTTTTGTATTGCAAAATTAACCTAGCTTTCTGAACTTAAACTCAACATTTGTGTGTGACACTAATGCTCTACATTCCAATTTCTTTTTTAAGTACATGGATGTCGAAAGAATTAAATAAAAAATACCTTGACACACAAGTTCATACCCTGGTAAATAGGTTACCGGTAATAAAGTTAAATGAAAATATGCAGCAATACTTTATCCCCATAAAACAGAGAACAATGAAAAACAAGAGCACCGCATAACAGGTGTGAACGCTCGGCTACGGGTGCATTTTTTAACGAATAAAAGCTTGTCAGAATTATTTTAAGGTCCTTCACCTTTGACCTAGTGACCCAAATATGGGTGAGGCGTGTAGAACTCGTCAAGGTGGAGCTGCATATGAAGTTTCAAAGTTATAGGTGGAAGCACTTTGATTTTATGGCTAAAGTTCAATACATTGACAAAATGTTAAGGACTGAGCATGACACGGACGACACAACACGCTGGCTATGACAATACCTTGGATTTTCTCCGAAAACAGCCCAGCTTTAAATTGAAAACATAAATTGTTACATTTTCATTGTAGGAAATAATTAGCAGTCAGCTTTACTATAATCTATAGAAAAAATAAATAATTACTAGTTGTTGCTTCTGCCTTCAGTTTTATGTTTTAATGTAGCTGAGTGACACAACTTCTGTTTGAGTTTTGTCAACCGTGTTCTCTGTCCATTCAATTTTGGTCCTTCAGCCAGTAATAACATTTTCTTTTCTGGAAAAACAAAGAAATGAAAACTGCATTTGTGATCTTTACATGTAACACAGTTTTGCAGAGAAAGCAATATAAATCAATGATGATTATTTACATCTTGTGAATCAACACTATAATAAATTATTGTGGAAAATGATATTTATTTAATGCTTTCCGGTGGTTTATAGAGAAATATCGGTGGATTAAAACGGATAATTTCACTTTTTCAAACAATGAAAATTATCAGTGAGAATTATCGATAATTTTCATTGCTTAATGTGAAATGACGTCATTTATTTGACAAAATGACGACATAATCCCAACGACATTCTTAAGTAAAACTCTTTAACAATGTATATAAACTGCGAAAAAAGCATAAAATAAAAAGAAAATTTGTTGGATTCGGTGAAATATTGATTTTAATTCACTCGTGATCATAGAAAATATATATTTTCACTTGTGGCTGCGCCACTTGTGAAAATATCATTGTCTATGATCACTCGTGAATTAAAAACGATGATCCACCGAATCCAACAAATATCCCCTATATAATAGACAAACAAATAGCATTCTCAATGATATGACATTTGTGATTACTAAACATGTTGTGTCATGTGAATCTAATACCTTAATGAAATAAAATATTTGATAATTGAACACAAAAATGCTGACATGACAAACTTTCAATCCACGATGTCTTGTTATTATTGTCAGCCTGAATTCCGATTGGTCTCTATTAAATTATATTATTAAACTGTTAATTGATCTACACCACAGTCACATTTCTGCATAGAATTAACAAAACAATTAATCTTACCAATACATTTTTATTCATGGATAAAGAAAATAAGCAAAAAATCTTCATTCTTGTCAATATCAATTGCCGCCTTAGAGTCTTTTGATGATTTTTGCTTTGGCAGACACTTGGCTGAAATAATTCGTGTTCAGATTTATCCTGAACGCGAATTATTTCAGCGGTCTTCATTCATAACCAACAAGTTCTCAACTCACATTTCAACCGTCTCCATCCAAAATAACTTCTTTTTGCGTTTAGTAACGGAAGGAGTGTCGGCCAAACAGCAATCGGTAGCCTTCCACACCGGTCTACACGTCGTTTTCCAGTGTTTGTTTTTGTTTCGATTCACAACTAGCATTGTTTTTGTTAGTCCAAATAATTAGACGTAATTCGACCTCATATTTATAGGAGTATGTTTTTTTGTGCGATGTTTGCCTTAGCTGACAGAACGCGCGAAAATTACGTCATGCAATTTTTCAGACTGTGTCACTATTTTTTTCGGTTACAAAATACGTATATTTAAGTAGTCGTATTTTATGTATGTTGCATTTACGATTTCGTTGATGAAACGGAGTTTATGTAAAATCGTAAACGACTACATTAATCTCGATACATAATTTACGATCGTATAAAAATACGTAATTATTGATGAAACGGCCCCCAGGTCTTAATTAGTTAATAAAGAGGTTATATGAAAAATTAATATAAATGATAACTATTCACACTTCCTTAAAAAACCACCAAGAAAAGTAAACAGTATACTGAAGTACACTTCAAAAATAAAAGACAAAAGGTGTTTTCAGCGAACCACCCCAAGTCATGCTCGGGTACTTCCCGTGATGGTCCGCCAGATACATATGAAGATGTCTACAGCTGAGCAAGATGATGGATCTGGAGCAAGTGAGAGCCTTCGGTACCACTCCTCACCCGTCCAAGCCCCACCATCTAGCTTAGCCTGAAATAAGTGTGAAACACAATATGTGTACAATAACAAATGATTTTGAAAAAAAAACCTCTTTACTTAAAGAAAGATTAGTCAAGTATCCTATGACCTACATGAATGAAAATGTGTACTGGTATGTCGAAATACATAGTGATGAAAAATGAGAGGCGATGAAATTCAATGAGTGAAATGAGATGGCCCATCACTGGGTTACATAATATATGAATACATGATTGAAATGACTCATAGGAATACTGATGATAAAAGAGATGATGCAAGAATACAATTTACAATATAAAAGTAACAATTCACAACAACGTCACTAAACACAAGATAAACACTATCGCGTTGCCTCTCTGATCCGGGGTGACAACCCGAGTAACAGCCAATAACGGCCCTGCAGCTGCCATCCTGAAATCAGAGAGAAAACGCAAACAGCAGAAAGAAAATAAAATATACAATATTAAATATTTTCATTATTATAGAAATTTTCCGTAATTTTTGTAATATAAATCTGCATGGAATACTACTGTTTCATTGGTTGTATGGCATAAACCACCCCAATATAAATAAAAGTAGTCATTTGTTAAGCGATGAAAATCTAATGTTATTCTAAATTTTATTCTATTTATAAATTTAATAATTAAGTCTAAGGGAGATAATAATATTTTAGCGTGTATAACAGAATTCCTACCTGTCCTAATAACGAAAGTACACAAGTACAAAAAGTACATTTCTCTTTTGCTTGGTTAAATTTTTTATCATATAAATATTTATTTACATACACAACAGAATGCGCTAATTTAAAACAAGTATTTCTACACACAGGATCAACTGATGTGGAAAATATATTTCTAAATGTATTTTTAAAATCAATTAATGGAAATTCTCTATTACATCTTGGAATATATTCATTATTTGGATTTATTAAAAATGCATATATTTCTTTAGCAGACAACTGTTTAAAATTTTCAGTTTGAACATCCTTTATAAATTTATGAAATACTTTTAAACATTCAATATAAAAAGAAGGAATAAATTCACTGTGGGGTTCACTGTTACTGTGTAATGAAGGATTACATTTTCTTAGTTGCATCCCTATCCAATACCTTTTAAAATAAACCCAAGGAGATTTATAATCATTTAACAGTTTAAATAGGTGTGATAGATAAAATGCATTAATTCTTTGATGAACATAAGGTACCCGAAGGCCACCTTAAGTGAAGTCTAAAATAATGTTTTTCGAGCTATTGGTTCGTAAACACTGCCCCACATAAACTTAATACAAATATTTGTATCATATTCATATAGTGACTCGGAATTGTTAAACATTGAACAAACACAAAACTTTTGATACTACATATGTATTTAAAACAGAACTTTAACCTTTAACAGATTTACATTTATTAGACCACATTTTAAATGTATTTGAGAAATTAATAAACGATTCATTGCAAATATCATCATCAGTTAAATCATGGCCAAATTTATATCCAAGTAATGTAACTTTTTTCACTTATGATATGCCAGGTGGATGGTCAGACCTGTTTTTCCATTTACCTAAAAACATTCCACAACTGTTATTATAATTTATTTTAGAACCTGAAACTTTTTGAAAATCAGAAACATGACGAAAGAAATGAAACATAGATTTGTCATCTGTTAATACCGATGTATTATCATCGGCATATAAAGACATTTTAACACGAAATTTATTTCCCGGTGTGTGTATACCATTTATATTATTATCATCTTTTATCCCATTTTCAACGCGACATTGACGGTATAACACCTTATGAAATATACTAGTCTGTATTCAACACTGTGGGATATACCTGTCGCGTGCACGGACTATTTTTTACTTTACCACTGAATGATTTTTCATAAGAAATAAAGTCGAGAAAACTTTAGCTTTAAAATTATACGACCTTCAACCTTTAAATCTAGTCATATGACATAAATTTTCGCCATCCATATAATGATGAATCGGCTGAAAATGACACTTATTGCATCATTTTCCCCAAAATAAATTTGACGATTTATTATAAACGCAACTTATTTCACATGTACATGTACTGTATATCGATATATTTGAATTGTTAATTTATCATATTTTCCATATTTCGTGTAATGTGCATTGTTTATAACCATGCATATACTTTTGAGATTTTAGAATGTACAACAAGCCATACAAATATCGCACAATTCATAAATAATCTGCAATATTTGCTTTCCGATTTAATTCACGTTAGGCATAGAGCTGTGTAAAGTATAAGATGGTAAAAATAGCACCACACTGGAATTCGGAACGTCCCATTTTGTACACGGGTATTATCCGCTCATTTACTTGTTGTGTAATGGAATGTTTTTATTCATTGTGTATTTATATATTAAATTATTTTCTTGTACCATAGACAAATAAAAAAGTTTAAACATAATTATGTTTGTATGCAGAAATCTGCAAATGCAACCGAGTTTACCAACGGCTATTATTTGATAAACTGTTTATAGACTAATCAAATTACAAGTATTCCCCATCAAAGGTTCAACTATCAGCAACAGAAACGATTCCCATCAAATATGTACCTCTGGTATATGAATATACGCTTAGTAAAAATCGCACAAAATCGCATGAGAGGAAATTTGATATTTTAGCTAAGAAACATGACCATCGTTGATTTTGTTTGGAAAATCTGTGATATATGAGAGTTTCCTTATTTTACTCAGTGAAATTGAGCAAGTCTCGTATACTGTTTAATTTTGATAAGAGATCACCTCGAGCTGAAGCTTTGATGCAAAATGCAGCTAATTAGGTGTTTTCCTCGAACGTGCGGGCTGTTTTAGTGCTTTTTCAGGGGTCTATTTACCCCACACACTTTTTTAACAGTGAAAAATATTTCAATAGTTTGAAATGAGTCTTCATTAATATGGATTTGGGAAAATTTCAGTATTAGATAAGAATAGGGCCAACAAGAAAAATCACTAAGATAAATGTACTAATATGTATTGTGTTGTAAAAATAATTAATTTATTGTGGCATTTCTATCAAAGCAACACTAACAACGTGTACTATATCAATGTGTATCGTTTAAAACTAAATCATTTCATATTCAATTCAATAAGTTGCTACAAAACCTTAACATCATATCACTTTAAATGAAAATTTACTGTTATTTTGATATTAACTATTAAATAACTTACATAATATATAAATAAATATTATATAAATATTTATATAATATATATATATACAGATATGTATACATATATAGCATATTTTACTACCTTAGTTTACAATGGCAACTTTTTTATACACGAATTTCTTTGCGCAAATAATAAAAGCTATCATAAATCTATGAAGTGATAAACAATTAAAACACTTATATTGTAAAAAACATATAAATTAATGTTACCATGGTAACATGTTTGCATAAGTTACAGTACAAACAGAATGAAAGCTACCATAAGTCTGTAAACTGATAGAAGTTAACGTCGAATCAAATACTGAATCAATAATTCGTATTCACAAAGTACAAAAGCATATTAAAGTATACACTTGGATAAAAAATGGTGCATTTACTAGCGCTTCTTCTTATACTGTGTACAGCTGTAGCATGCATTAATTGTAATATATATTATACTATTTTACTTTATATAACCATGCATACAAAGGAACAAACATACTTGTAGCCATCATTTCAAAGTGTTTTCTAAAATTTCAGATTGTTGAGCCCTTACATCTTCAACAAAGATAACCAAATCTGAATACACGAGTTTCAGTACGCAATATTTGAGGTCAAACATACGAATTTGTACATAAAAATATGCAATATGTCTCAGAAAATAGGACATAAGTGTAGTAACTGTTTCAAACATACGAATTTGTACATAAAAATATGCGATATGTCTCAGAAAATAGGACATAAGTATAGTAACTGTTTAAGTACCATCATATAATGACGATGTGCTGTAACAATTATTTAATCAAGGTATTATATGCATAACTACAGTCAAAAGCGTCTAATACTATTTCACAGACTGAACACACGTTAGACAAACACATTTTTTAACCAATATGTTTACTTGGAAGTAAAAGATTGTGACTTTAAACTTCATCATCGGTATCAATCGCGGTCAATTTTGGGGAATTAGAACAGCCGACACCTCGACAAGCTCCACACCCAGTCGTACACTCTAACCCGTGCTTTCTACAGGTACATCTTTTGCTGTCACAATTAACTCGACAATTACAGCGGATAACGTTCAGCAATGTTTCGGGTGCTGCCGGCAGGTAAGTTTTAGTAGGCGTCAACGTTCCCTTAGTAGACAGCTCCCATCCCCAATCTGTAGGCTCAAGTGTATTATTTCCTACCCATATCTGACTTTGTAGATACACTCGCTGACTATGAAAAGATGCAGCTTCCGACGTTGGTGGAAGTGTACAAACCTGGACGCACACACTACTTGTCATAACCTTTGAGGTAAACTTATGATACCTCAGAGTATCAAGATTTTGATAACAGTCTTGACCCGCAACGAGCAAAACAATCGCTCTTTCACCAAGCTTTATAACTTCATCCTTGGAATCTGTCGCCATCATTCGTTTACCAATTTCTTTCAGCTCTGCATTCGAAATAATACATTTTAACGCCATGGGTTTTCCAATACCATTAATTCGTGAAGTATAGTCGCATCCTGTCAATGCGTGAAGGAATGGTAGAAGTAGACAAATTTCGGGCGTTAAGACGGACTGTGATTTCTTGATATCCCAAACTCTTGGTTTGGTTCTGGAGTTTATGTCTGATCTAAAGAATACGTTTTCATTTAATGGATTTACATTGTAGCAGAGCAAAACTAACAAATCCGTATCCTCGCCAATCACAAATACCGTGTCATTTTCAGCGTGATCTACTGCAGTATGTACAATAAGACAGTCTGCATCACCTGTAGCATGTCTTACATTGATCCCCTTTTCCAACAAGTAATCACCTAGTAGATTGATAAACTTCTGTTTGTTAATTACGTTCTTCAGGAAGACATCTTTTTTAGATCTGAATGGCGTATCATATGTGAATATGACATGGGTTCCAACAGTTCCAACATTCCGTCGATCATGCGTTACATCCTTTATTGAAGGACCAGAGCTGTATCCATCAAAAACCACTGTTGTACGTGCGTACCTCTGATGCAAATATTCATAATACTGATGACATATGCTCCCAAACGTTCCATTTTTCCGCCAAGGAATCTTTTGTATCAGACTTCCTCCATCTATAACATAGATTGCTGCTGTACTTGTACCTTCTTCAAGTTTTGCCCAACAGTCCCCCAACTTCCAAATGGCATCACAAAGGTTCGATTTGTGTGCAGCTCTTGGCAAACCAGCATTGTCAAACAATGACGACGGAATGGTACTAAGCTCGTATTTGAATACATCTGAGATGTCTTCAACATATCTGTCTGCCACTGTTGTGAGTCTTTGGAACAATAACTGTGGATCTATTTCAACTGCTTCGCCTGCAACCTTCACAAAATTGCTTTTACTTAATGTTACGACCTTGTTAGACCTCTTGAACGGTTCGTCACAGGTACCGATCATACTTGTCAATATATTTTCACCTATCTCATGTGCTCTTTCAACATTTACTTTTGCAGTAGCAGTAACACCAGTTTCAATATTTCTTAAAGAGTCATCAGAAACATCAAATGGGGAGTGTTCGTCCAGAAACTTTAAAATGCCTTTAGTGTCTTGTTCATCTTTGTCACATCTTGCTTTTCCTACGTCTTTGTGCTGTTCACTTGTAATAGCGTTACACCCTGTAAGTTCTTGCATGGCGTTGTTCATCTCTGCGTTTGCTGGCATTGCTAATAGCCATGAAATTCGCTGAGATTCGGACATACCTCTTCCTCTCGTTAGTCCGCCTGTTGCTTTCAAAGACCGCATCAACACTTGCTCAATAGCGAGGTCTGTAGACAATCCAGCCCAATATCTATCACTTCTCCTAATACAGTGGTTTCCATTCAAGAATTGTTGATAAACCTCTGGATGCTCTTCTTGCAATTTGAGCATTTTCTGTAGGTACAAGTAAGCCGATTTCAAATAAAGATGGTGGCCAGATGCTGCAAAATACGGCAACATTTTGCTCAAAGCTTTTAGGTGACCAATCCAATCCCCTGTGCGTTCTGCTCTAATGAAGTTCTGTAGTATTTCAATCATTTGCATGTACTGGATCCATAATAGTGCTGTGCGATTCTTTGCAAGTTTCGCTTCAGTCTCCTTGATTTTTGACGGTCTGTAGCGTTTCACTATGACTTATGTCTTCGGCGGATAATGTTTTCTCTTCTAGCTGCTTGTACAAAGATGACAGTTTACCAAGTAGCTCGTTGTCTTCATAAGTGCTCGCATTGACTTGGTCAGATGATTCAGTGGTCACATCAACTTGTTGATCTGAATTAGCTTGTATTGGAACAACCAGCATATCTGTGTGGAATGTTTCAGTCATAAGTATGGCATGAAGAGCTGTGTCCAGTAGAAAGTGTCCCCTGACCGCTCTCGCCACTGCTTTACCCGACATCATGTGTGTCACAGCATTTGGGGCATATACAGTTTCCAAAGCTGCTTGCAAACCAGAGCCTGACATAAGATGTCCGATGCTTCCCAAAAAACTCATCTCTGTATGGAACGCTCCGAGCCTGAGAACTACTTTATTCAATGGACTGGAGTTGTCAGAATAGTGAATGATATTCATTGCCTTTTGAAATAATGGTTGATCAAACGTCAATACAGGCGTAACATTGTATCTTCTAGATTGGTCACAGACGAAGTGAAGTGTCGAATTAATACAGGTCAGATCGCTCGGACTCATGTTGATCATTGGCATAAATGTTATGCTGGCAGTTCCAGTATATGTCCCTGCATTGTTGTAACTCTGCATAAACCCTGACCAGGTAGGTCGTGTAGGATGTAGGGGCCATATCACTTTTGAAAACATATCTATAGCACTGTTACCTCCTGGTATGTTCTCGCACCTGACACTGTCACTGTAATGTATGTTATGTACATCATGTTCTGGATACTGATAATATTTGACTTTTATTTTGCCAATTTCAGAGAGTTCTTCAGTGGATACCTCCTTTCTGGGAATTGGTATTCGAGCACTACTTCCAGGTGTCATACAAGATATGATTCCCATCCCGTGGAAGGTATTGTTTCCATCCAATGTCCCAATATTGTGGTCTACGTTATCCGCGACGAATTGCATAAACTTGCCGGGGAAGAATCCTGGAATTGTTGTGTTCATAGTAGATGCAGCACTAGACTCAAACTTCTGTACCTCTGAGTATGAACAGGAAAATCCTAAGCTGTACAAAGTATCAACCAGAAATCGGGAGCCGAAATAGTGGTGCATCTGGACACCAAGTCCAACTTGTAATGGTGCGAGTATAGCTCTAGGTCTTGATGCTTAATATGGAATTTTTACACCCATTATTGCTGCTTCTTCCTGTATTTGCGCGATGATTATCTGAGATATTAACTATATGATTCTATATTCTCAAATCTTTTCTATAAAGAAGGAATGTAGTTGACAATTGTTAATAGTTTTATTTGATCGTTCGTCAAAAAGTTGTAATTCTGTTACTCTTGTATCTTCAATGCAATTGAGTAATTAAATAGTAATTAAATTGAATGCGTTTTAATTCCCTTTTATTATTGTTTAATTTGAGTTACAATGCTATGACGTTAAATTTTATTTACACTTAAATGTATTATGAATATTGCTGGGCCAAGTGTGAGGTTGAGCGCTCTATAACCAGGTTTAAACCCCCAATGCTTTGCATTGACCGTTCCAAGGCGGTGACCCCAGCTTAATTCATATTTTGTGTTTATGTTGGTTTGTATTGTGCTGTATTGTGCTGTTTTGTACTGTTTGGGCAATCGGTCACTTGCCTTAAATAAAGGACCAACTAATTGTTTTTTAATGAAAATTCAATACTGCTCCAGCAGCTGGAGTTTCACTTCTTTATATTGAACTATTGCTTGAGCGATCGAAACAATCTTCAACTCTTCCTTTTGAGAGATTATATTTCCTAAAATAATGCAACACACTTTCAGGAACAGTCTTCTTATTTTCTTCCACAGATGAAACACTTAATGCAGATGCATAATACTTCTTTGGTGACGATATGGCGTTAATATCAGCCTTGATAAATTTAGCAGCTGTTGAAATGATATTCTTTTTCTTTTCTTCTTCAGTGACATTACACTGTTCCTCAGAGAACTTGTGTAAAATTGCAGAAAGAGTTTTCTTCATCACGACTTTATCGCATTTTCCTTCTTGTGAAATTACAGAGATGCAATCGCCAAAATGATGCAGTAATTTAGTTTTCATGTGGGTGTTAGTATAGGCACGATCTCCACATATTTCTTCCATCATCTGTCTTAGCTCATTTACTGTTAGTATCATACCTTCATTTTCTTCTATAAACGATGTAACACTGTTAAATGCTTCAATAACATCAACTGAACATCGGTTCGGGCTTTTCTTAATTTTCTTGCATGGGCTGTCTTCATTCTCAGAGAAACGTAAAGGGATATTATTTCCGGTTCTGAAATTGGAGCTACACACCTGATGATAAATTGCATCAGCAGCTGGTAAATCTATGACCTGTGAAAGCCTACCCAATAAATCTTTAGACCAATGATCATTCCTTTGCTTACATACTTTTCCAATTGTCACCTGAAAGTCTAATTCTGAAACAGGAAAAACATCAAGACTTCGCTTCTTTCCGTTCAGTTTGGCAGGTTTACCACAAAATAGAAAATTTGTTTTGAAATCAAAGGAATTAGTTGACCTTGTAGAAAAGTTAGCTTCACATGTATTTATGTCAGATTCAATAGCTAATGATTGTAGTTCTCTTGGGTGAGTAAAGTCTCTTCTACAGTTTTAGTGTACTAATTGTCCGGGTATAACACTCAGTTGTAAGCTCTTTTTCTTACTTATTGAATTGATAGTCTCGCATCCTTTGAGTCGAAGTTTAGCAGTTAAATCACCAGGTACGGCTTCCTCTTTACAAAAGGGGCACTCCTCCATCTACAATAACACATAAAACTTGATAAATCTTATATCATGTTTGATATTGTATAAAGTTTGAAACAGTTATAATTATATGAATTGTGTCTAATTCATTTTTAAATACACAGCACATACTTTATTCTATGTTATTGCTTTTGTAAAGTTAATTGAATATGAACAGTAAAATGTAAAGTTGTATCTTGTACAATCAAAACTAATCTTCATACGGAAACGTATCGGTTCACCGTTCTACACAACATATCGAGGACAGTCACTCTGCAAGTCCCTGAAATCCAAGAAAAAGGCATTATTTATGTTACCATTGGCATTACATATGTATGTATTATAATCATAATATTTATGGATGTAAATAGACATGCTGCTTTAATATAAATGTATTTGAGATTTTGTTTACACATCACACTATTTCAAACATGAGCATGCATAATTATTGTTTAATACTTCTATATTATAATTTCATCAGGCTAAAGTTATCCTTTACTCCTACTACTAAGTGCTGTACTTCATGCGTGTTTATTGACAACTATAGGTGTACCCATTTCAATTATACCATTATAAAATCTGAACAAATGTAACGAAACAACTGCAAAGAAAAAAATGCAAATGAAAGTATAATGTATAGGCTTTAGAAAGTATGAGTAATGTATATGTTTGAAATACAGTAAGCTTACTTTCTACTTTCAAACTCTTAGATTTATTGTTTAGGAATCAACAGCGATTCAAATTGCAATAATAAGCATATAAAACAACACTTTCTAGAAAAGGGAAATATTTATTTGAGCAAACGTTATTGTCTTTACAATAACACACCAATATACCGCTTTTCTAATGCAGTTTCAGAGAAAAAGGCCAAAAACTTTATGAAAAATAAAGTGTTTCGAACAGGTGAATTTTGACAATTATGCGCTTCCGTAGAAAAAAAATCAACAAAACCCGGTTTTAAAAATACACATATTTTACAATATAAACTCGCTAAACTACATGATTTATAACTATTTCATAACTTGTTCACATATTTATATCAAATGCATATACTTTTAGACAGGTATTACGACAGAGAATACAATCGATGCATGCCGTATCGGTTGTCAAGGTCGAACACAAAACAAGATGGCATAATCTATGATAAACGACAAATTCAGTATTTACTTACATAGTAATCATCACGCAGACAAGTTTTGACCACATTAGTTGTGTAATCGGCAGCAAACCATCGCCAATCACATCAAAATCCGTCGAGGTCTTCGTTGTTTACATTTCAGTCTTTAAATAAAACGCGCGTGAGAACTTTTCACGGTACCTCCAATCTGAAGAGTACTCGGTATGGTGTGCGTGAAGTGCCATCACAAGTATTTGTCAATTTTAGGTTTTTTAAGTGTCAATATCTTCATGCGCCCCAAGAGTTGAAAGCGCGATTTTTTATGATTTGTTAGTTGGGTAGTATAGTTTCGTACAGTGTTAAAATAATTTATGTTGCTCATAGTTGAACCCCTTTCTTTAATTTGATTAGTCTATCAGGTTCATTTTAACAGCAGTAATGTAGAGTACATGATGTAGCGTGTTACGAAGAAGAAAGTTTATTGAGTTCGTAAACTCATTTGAATATATTGATAGGATGGCATAAGGGTCTTTATGTAACTATGCTAAAATAGTTATTAAAGACCCTAGATGCAAAATCGTCAATTATTAATTAAATGGTTTATTAGATGGATTTTAAATGATAATTAAAGGTAAGATACTAGTTCGAACGTGTTTTGCTTTTTTGTACTTTTGTCGTTCCCTGTTCTCGGGAAAATGATTTTAACATGGACGCCATTGATGCATCTGATCACACACGGCATACCCATAACATTATATAAAAAAAACACGTTCTGCGCGCACTTAAATTCGTCGTCCGAAGTCGGAAAACGAATTGCCCTGTATATAAGGTCAAATAAAGTGTCAGTCGCTGCAATTGTCTGTTTACTCGTCGAAATTGTCAAGGTCGTCGACGGTGTTCATGTATGTTGACATCGACATCATTTTGTCAGGAAGCAATCGCCGCCATATTAGATTTTGATCATTTTCTTTCGAAAAGAAAATGAATTATATAGTAAACTAAAATCTTCTTTTTGCGGTCGTAATGGGTTACAATTCGGATACTGCGTAGAATTCAATCGAGGCATATGGTGATATTTTTACTTGTTTTACAGTTTGTGTGTGAACTTTTTAAAGACTATTTACGTACCAGAAGAAATACATTTATATCACTACGCATGGTTACATTCGTTAGATTTAAGCGCTTTTAAGAGTGAATTAAAATTATTGTTAATGTTATTAGATCTATTGATGTTTAAAGTCACGTTGAAAATAATCAAATCGGATAAATAGAATACTAGGATTAGCGTTTAATACAGAGAAGTTTATGTTGCTCGGCTCGAACACCGAAAGCGCTCGCCAAGGCTCGCGCTCCCGGCGTTCTAAGCCTCGCAATATAAACTTCTCTGTATTCAACGCTCACCTAGTACTATGTATTAGTTTAGCAAGTGGTTCTAAACATATAACATATAAAAGGGTCGATAAAGAGCAGCCTTAACGAACAGATCTAAATCAGGAAAAGGGGTCAGAAATATGACCATTAACAAATACGGATGACTTGATATCTGTATATTATACTTGAATCCATTTAAACAAAGTATCCGAAAAACCAAATGCAGTAAGTGTTGTATATAAAAAGGACCATAAGACCATATCGAATGCCTTCTCCTGGTCTAGACAAATAAAACAAGCACTAATATTTTTTGATCACATAATCTATTATATTTCTAATTAAATGAACATTATCAAATATAGAACGATGTCGAATTGAACAGGTTTGTGAAATGCACATTATGGAGTCTAACACTTTACCTAATCTATTTGATAATATTTTTGATAAAATTTTTCTATCAATGTTTAAAAGAGATATCGGTCAACAATTTTTTAAAGATGTTTTATTATTCGTATCTTTACATGATAAAGTTATGTATGATATTTTTTGCGAATCTGACATGTAACCAAAATCAAAGCATGTATTGTATAACTGTAATAAAATATTACCAAATAAATGGAAAATTTTCAAGTAAATAAAGGAAGGTAAACCGTCACTACCTGGACTTTTAGTATGGTCCATATTTTTGAAGGATAGTTCATTTTCTTCTAATGATATAGGGCTGCTTAACATATTATTATCATCATTTGATACTTGAGGTAAATTATTTAAAAAATTATCATTTCAGAATGTATCTACTTTCTCTTCAGTATACAGTTCTTTATAAAAGTTTTAAAAGAATTTAAAATATCATCAGTAGATTTTTTATCAATTACACCATCAATAATATATTGTATAATTGTGTTACTACCATTATCAAATTCCTTGTTATGATAAAATGTACTTGAGGTTTCATTATTATTTAAAATATGTATTTTGCTTCTTATATATGCGCCTTTATATAAATTGTCTTGAAGCTTATTTAGTTTATCTTTAATATCTAATTTTTCAAAAATATCAATACATTCTTTATATTTTTAGCTAGTTTTTTTATTTCATCAAAGATTTTTTAATTTTTGATTTGCTATAATCAATACAGAACTCCTTAATTTGTGTTTTTAAAATATCCCACCACTCTAAAGTTATATTTTCAGTTCTACAGATAATTTTAAAATAATATTCGAATGCAGAAACAAAATTACATCTTCAAAAATTAAATTGTTTAATTTCCAATTTGATTTACCAATGTTTATGCTATAAGTTGTATTATTATTTTTCCAAATTTATAGTTAGGCTAATAAAATCATAATCTGAAAATTGACATGGACTAATATATACGCTTTACATTTTTTCAATAAGTAAATTTTCAATATAAATTCTGTCTAAACGACATGCAATAAATTTTGTTAAACATTTCCTACTCCAAGTTGTTATGACTTTTTCAGGATTAAGATGTCTATAAATATCTGTTATTTTAAATGTTTCAGTTATTTGTTAGAAAACTTTACAACCTTTTATTGTATTACTTAATGTACCTCCTATTTTATGTAAATTTGAGTTTAAAATGAAATTAAAGTCTCCTAAAATAATTAACTTGTTTGATGACACTAAATAATGTTTTATTGATTCTAAAAATTTATTTCTTTCACCGGGCTTATTAGGTGCATAAATATTGCAAATTTTAAAATTATCATTTAAGTATTGTATATCTAAGGAAATGAACCGACCATCAAAACCAATTTGAAATTTGGAACATTTTATATTCGTATCAGTTACGATAATACACTATCCGCAAGAAAGATTATTTGAAAAATTCTATGCATAAAAGTATTTATTTGATTTTTAATTTTCTATTTGTTTAGACAGTTTATAATCATCGATATGAGTTTCCTGTGTGCATAATATGCTTATTTTATTAATTGAAATATCATCTTTTATAAAAGATTGTTTCTGTTTGGATCTAAATCAATTTATATTTTATAGTTTCTATTCTTAACTCCATGTTTATTTATAACTTAGGTTGTTAGGTAAGAGACAAGATGGCGGTGGATGAAGAAGAAAAAAGATGGTGCGCCAAACATTGACGGACAATTTATATCATAGTAGACGACAACAAGTGTATCAGTAGAAATACAAAGCAAAAGTTTAAACCATTTGAAAATAAACGTTCGATAGAAAAACAGAGATGGGGCGTGTTATAAACATATTGACAAATAAGAAATACAGCAGACGACAACGTTAAAACGTTATATTTTTTTTTAACACACACAATACACAAGCTAAAAATAATCCAGTAATTCACATGTACAATTAATGATGGCTGCTCCCACGAATCAGACGACAACGCATTGTGTACACACCGGTCTTTCTGACCTATGTACTAACGCGAAAGGAATTGTGGGTAGCACTTCTTTTACGAATGAAAAGTGAAAGCGAAAGAAGGTCTGGTAATCATGCTTCTGATAATCGCTATCAGGCTTAATAGAGATTCAAAATCTTATTTAAACCTAATTAAATAACATTCCTTTAAACAACATTACGTTTTAAACACACAATAAAAACGATTTTTCTTTCAATATTAGCATTTTCATTCCTACGAAGAACTACTATGGCGAAAGCATATTTCCCCAACCAGGGGAATGTGATGGGTCTAAGCATAGAGGTTACAATTACGTAGTGACGTTACCATCTATGTATAGAATTACGCCAACGGGCAAATACTATTGGAAAAGCACAAATAAACCTTAGAAGACGACAAGAAAAGCACCGATAGAGATTTAAAGCTGACTTTTTCAATACGTGAAAAAAGTGAGCGACAGAAAAGCCAACACGGGGCGGGTTATTCGTGCACAGAAAACGTAGACACAAAGAAGATGGAATGTATTTATGAAATAAATCGACAGTATAAAACAAGATCATGCCAACACGACTCAAACGAAATGTGCACTTATAACACAGCATGTATTTAAAAGGGGAGATCAATGTACAAGAACTGGATAAATATAGAAACATAAAGATTTTTTGACATTCAGCAAACTTAACGGGAACATTGCAATTATATATATTTATAATTACATATAAAATATATTTATACATACATATTTTTAGGCATTTAGCAAGTTTAAAGGGAATAGTGCAAATTAATACACACACAGCTACATAAATGTAACGTCTATATAAAAATAACTCAACACGATATATATATATATATATATATATATATATATATATATATATATATATATATATATATATATATATATATATATATATATATATATATATATATACACACATTTAACCAGTACAGCACGGCTATACTGGCTACATGTGTAGAAAGGTTATGCTTTACATATGTAAGCACAACACAAATATAATAAATTGTGAAAACATAAAGAAATATAAATGGAAGAAAAAATAATATGACTACATAATAAATGTAGGAAGGGGAATATTCAGTCACATAGTCCATGTTCGTTAGCGTTTCGTCTCCAACCGGGGTAAAATGTGTTAAGTCCATAATCTATCTCAAATTCATAAGGGCATTTAAAACACAGTCAATTTATGAGGTATAAGGGGACATTACACCCAGGATACCATCACGGATGGTATCCTGTGTGAACATCTCAGCCAATCTGTCAATAAGTTCCTGTGGAGAGGAAACAGGACCCTTTCCGGTTCTGTTCTTTGGAAGAGGAGGAGTAACCTCATCCTCGTCCAAAGAACTCTTAACCCCTTGTATGTCCGTATCCATATACTGCGGATCGGTCACTATCTGTGGATCCCCGGCAACCGTGGGCTCCGCGGCAATCGTGGGCTCCACAACAGTGTTGATGAGCTCTGACGTCTTCTTGGCCTTTTTCTTCCCCTTGGAACCCTCCTCGCTGTCCCCTGTCTGGGAATTCACGTCCACCGTGGATCGCCCGGCATGGTCCAGCTTGGAAGCTTCATCCGAAGTGGTTTTACCACCCACCACAGACTGTGCTGTCGCCCCAACATCAGAAGAGGGTTGCTTTTTAGCTCGACGACTGACAACATTGGCCCAGTAGCCTCCTTGTGACCCCTCGGCCTCCTTGGCACCAGAAGAAGTATCCTTCGTACCCTGGCCACTATTGTTGCTAGGGCAGCCCCCTCTGACATGCTCAAGGCGCAAGCACTTCAGGCACAGAGGTTGCCGCCCCCGCACAGTTAATAGGGCCTTCGTCACACAGGCGTAACCAAGGAGGTGAGGAATTAAGTTTTTTGCTTCCTCATCCATCTGTAACCACACCACCCTTACTCCTGAAATTACATGGAAGTCCTCCATTTCCATCCTTTCTTTTTTAATGGAAATCACCGTCCCAAACTCCTCGAACATCTCCGAAAGCACCCGATTGTCCACAAATATCGGCAACCAGTGCACTCTGACATCTACGAATTGTTTACTATTTGAGGAAAAAAAGTACTTGATCGCCTCATAGGTAACGCCACTGGAAGGCACCTCTTCCATAAAACTCATCAGCTTTTCTTTGTCATTAAAGACAATATCGTATGATGAGGATCCCGGCGGACCACTCGCACAGCATCAATGTCTAATTCCGTGAGTCAATGGGACCTAGTCCGATCACAGATGCCATAGAGGCTCCCCGTTGTCCCTGAATTTTAAGCGTCCTTTCCTAATTTTGTTATTGAACTGAACTATTTTATACTTCAAGGGACATAATTGAGATGAAGGGATATAACAGATCATATTCATGTCAACGTCCCCACATAATGCGTATAATATGCGGTATATACTACGCAACCAGAAACATGATCGTCGTAATAGTCATTGATAACCATCAAATCAATTACAGCTTCTCAACAAGAGGGCAGAGATGGCCCTAGTTCGCTCACCTTAGAGGAGTCGGTTCATTCAATCTTTACCAAATGTCAAACTTGACCTAGATATTATCCAGACAAACATCCTGGTCAAGTTTCATCATTAGTTCATCTGCAAGTCATGGTCAATGTCCCTATGAAGTTTCATGATCCTAGGCGTAAGCATTCTTGAGTTATCATCCGGAAACTATTTTTCTAAGTTGAGTCACCATGACCTTGACAGCCATTGTGTGAATACGTTTTTGGCACTGTCACCATAACCTTTGACCTAGTGACCTGATAATCAATAGGGGTCATCTGCGAGTCATGATCAATATACCTATGAAGTTTCGTGATCCTAGGCATAAGCGTTCTTGAGTTTTCATCCAGAAACCATTTTACTATTTTAGGTCAAAGTGACATTAACCTTTGACCTAGTGACCTGAAAATCAACAGGGGTTATCTGCGAGTCCTGATCAATGTATCTATGAAGTTTCATGATCCTAGGCATAAGCGTTCTTGAGTTATCATCTGGAAACCATTTTACTATTTCGGGTAACCATGACCTTGACCTTTGACCTAGTGACATGAAAATCAATAGGGGTCATCTACAAGTCATGATCAATGTACCTATGAAGTTTCATGATCCTAGGCCTAAGCGTTCTTGAGTTATCATCCGGAAACCGTTTTACTATTTCGGGTCATCGGGACCTTGACCTTTAACATAGTGACCTGAAAATCAATAGGGGACATCTACGAGTTATAATCAATGTATCTATGAAGTTTCATGATCCTAGGCATAAGCGTTCTTAAGTTATCATCCGGAAACCATTTTACTGCTTTGGGTCACCATGACCTTTGACCTAGTGACCTGAAAATCAATAGGGTCATCTTCGAGATATGATCAATGTACCTATGAAGTTTCATGATCCTAGGCATAAGCGTTCTTGAGTTATCATCTGGAAACCATTTTACTATTTCGGGTCACCATGACCTTGACCTTTGACCTAGTGACCTGAAAATCAATAGGGGTCATCTACAAGTCATGATCAATGTACCTATGAAGTTTCATGATCCTAGGCCTAAGCGTTCCTGAGTTATCATCCGGAAACCATTTTACTATTTCGGGTCATAATGACCTTGACCTTTAACATAGTGACCAGAAAATCAATAGGGGACATCTACGAGTTATGATCGATGTACCTATGAAGTTTAATGATCCTAGGCCTAAGCGTTCTTGAGTTATCATCCAGAAACCATTTTACTATTTTGGGTCATCGTGACCTTGACCTTTGACCTAGTGACCTGAAAATCAACAGGGGTCATATGCGAGTCATGATCAATGTATGTATGAAGTTTCATGATCCTAGGCATAAGTGTTCTTGAGTTAACATCCGGAAACCATTTTACTATTTCGGGCTATCGTGACCTTGACCTTTGACCTAGTGACCTGAAAATCAATAGGGGTCATCTGCGAGTCATGATCAATGTACCTATGAAGTTTCATGATCCTTGGCATAAGCGCTCTTGAGTTATCATCCGGAAACCATCTGGTGGACGGACCGACATGAGCAAAACAATATACCCTTCTTATTCGAAAGGTGGGGGGGGGGGGGGGGGGCATCATGAGAAACTGCCCCCCTCCCAGCAGCCATATTATTCAACTGACCGGAACCATTTTTGAACTCAACTCTCGTATCAAAGAAAAATTGTTCTGAGCAAATTTCATGAAAATTGGGCAAAAATGTGACTTCCTACTGTGTTCACATGTTTTCACTATATACATTTAGAGAAAAATGCCCCGCCCACTGGCGGCCATGTTTTTCCACCGATCCCGACCATTTAAAACCTCGTCCGAGACATCAATTTTACCAATGTTTTGATCAACTTTCATGATGATTGGGCAAAAATTGTGACTTCTAGAGTGTTAACAAGGTTTCTCTATAACCAAATAAGGAAAACTGCCCCGCCCACTGGCGGCCATGTTTTTCAACGGATCGGAAACACTTTTGAACTAAAGACAAACATTTTGAAAAAGTTACATGAAGATTAGGCATGAAATGTGTCTTTTTTTGACCTAGTGACATAGATTTTGACCCGGCACAACCCAGTTTCGAACTCGGCCGAGATTTCATTGAGACAAAGCTTCTGACCAAGTTTCATGAAAATGGGACAAGAAATGTGGCCTCTAGAGTGTTAACGAGCAAATGTTTACGGACGGACGGACGGACGGACATACGACGGACAAAGACCGGTCACAAAAGCTCACCTGAGCAATCAGGTAAGCTAAGAATGAAGAAAATAACATTTAACTTTCCAGCACTTCTTAACGATTTTTCGTTAAAGGCACGATACTATGAGGAGGACCGATATAATGAGAGTAAGGGATATATATGAGGCTACACATCAGTACAACAATTAATATCCAAACAAGTTCTATCCCATTTTTAATAGCTTTTATTATTACTTTCTTATTTTTATATTACCAAAATATATTATTAAAACGGTATTTCATGTTTTGTTTTTATGTTTAGGAGGTAAATATTCTATGCTTATTTTACTGATAACATTTTTGTACTGATTGAACATGCTATATTTGTTCTTTATATTAAATTTAATTTTGTTTTTTCATAATATATTCATTATGTGTATGGATCATTAATCAATAGGATAATTCATATTGGATATATTGGAAACGTAAGAGTCAATAGCTTTGACTTATTGAGTCAATAGATTTGACTTATTGAGTGAATAGCTTTGACTTATTGAGTCAATAGCTTTGAATTATTGAGTCAATAGCTTTGACTTATTGAGTCAAGAGCTTTGACTTATTGAGTCAAGAGCTTTGACTTATTGAGTCAATAGCTTTGACTTATTGAGTCAATAGCTTTGACTTATTTGCTCACACGGCCATGCCTTTATAACTTGTATTAAGTTGCAGCTAGCAATATTTGTTGGCAAGAAACTCAAGAACAAACAAAGAAAAATTTGAATATTTAATTTCATCCGCGATTATTATTAATCGATATAAGTTTTGGCCATTACTTGTAAATGCGAAGAAGCATGATTCCGTCGCATGAACTCGATTTTCGACCGTTATGCATGTATTGTTAAAAAGTCTCCTTTTAATATATACACATTCAAAAGCCCTAAACTTTTATGGGATGAATGCGCAGTTGTGTAATATATATACTCCCCATACCAATATTTTTGAATTGAATAATTGTCTAAATTATGTATTTCACATAGAAATAATAGTATGTTGAAGAAAGCCATGACAATTGGCGTTAATATTGATCTGTCATGCTTATAACTGAATGTGCCACTCAATGCTAGTTGTGATATGATATAACTATAACTGATCTTTATCACAAGGGCGCTCATTACCTGTTGCAGAAGAGTTTTTTAAAAGTACACGCGTAGCATTCGAAATTGGATCGACAATCTCATGAAATTTTAGAGATGGATACTGTTTAATAGCAATATGCCTATTAATTTAGAATAATTATATTTTAAATAAAATATTTAAAATAAATATTAAATTGAATTGAAAACATCGTTAATTTATTTTTAAGGCAGTGGATGATTTTGTTATTGAACGGAACTATTTTATACTTCAAGGGACATAATTCATGATAAAGGGAGATAACAGATCATATTTTTATGTCAACGTCCCCACATTATTGTGTATAATATGCGGTATATACAACGCAACCAAAAACATGATCGTCGTAATAGTCATTGATAACCATCAAATGAATTACAACTTCTAAAAAATGAAGAATTGAACATTAACTTTCCAGCACGTCTTAAAGGTTTTTCGTTGAAGGCACGATGCTATTAGGAGGACCGATATTATGAGAGTAAGGGATATATATGAGGCTACATATCAGTACAACAATAGACTGATCCCGGAAAAGCACGAGTTTAGAAAAACCCACTTATCACCCCGGTACAAACAACGCTGGTCCATTATAACAACCAATGATAGCTGCCTATAAATAATAACGGTTGATACGGTGTGTGATTTTGAAAGGATTATAAATGGGTCATGTTTATTTGTACCAGCAGATTAGTGGTTTTTTTCCAAAAAGTTGCTTTTCCGGGATACATATATTAAGATCCAACAAATTTCTATCCCATTTTTGTATGACTTTTATATAACCAAAATATATTACTAAAACGGTATTTGATATATTACATGCGCCATGCATTCAACCATTAGTGCGTCTTATCAAATGGAAATCATATAATCTTTGTATAAGCACTTTGCGCATGTGTACAGTGTATTTTGTATTAGTATAACTATTGCGTTAACTTCCCTTAAAAATATCTATGCCTCTTGAAAGTAAGGCATTGTGCATCCATATCGATTTCATATTGTGAGAAACTATCAAATTTGATAATACGTTTAGGTATTAAATTGCTATATATTATCATAGTTGATAAATGTAACCGTGATTATAATAACTATCGTCGACCCTACTTAAATTCGCGACTTTTATTTTCATAACGTGACCGGTAGCGAGATGCTTTCAGCGCATTTGCGATCTCTGAACAATATTAATGCACGTTAACTCAGTTGTAACGCCTCAATAATCAAGACAAAATGAATGCGTTTATAACAGGTTAAAAGTATGAATTAAAATCGATTAGCCTTAAACAACATTTATTCTTTGCATCATTTATTTACTATTCATTAATATTCAGATGACTGCATTTAGACAATAAATGTCAAAATATAAATTAATTTCATGCAGCTGGTATATTGGTAATTTCTTAAAAGCAATGGTTCTTTATGTCAAAATGATTTCCTAAATGCTTAGCAAAACTTCTGGGCAAACATCATGATAAAAAACAAGTGCTTATAAGGTTCATAAGGTTTTACTATTTCCATTTAGTTTCTGCTAAGGTCTTACAGGAAACAGATATAACTGTATATGCCTTTATAACATTAAAATATATCCAGAGTTTTATCTGTACTTATTCTGACTGAAGCATTTAAAACACTAATAACCAGTCATCTTTTTGTGTTTATCAAAAGAAGATCTATAATTGTAAAACGTTCCACACACATAGCACTGATGTTGATCGGGGTTATCATGAGCCTTCATGTGTTCTTGAAGGTAGCGTTTTGTTTTGAAAATGCTTCCACACTTATAACACTTGGGGTGATTCCATTTTTCCGCACACATGCCGTGACAGATTAGGCAAGTACTGATATGATTTGTTGCATTTAGGACACTTAAATGGTTTGGACCATCATGTTTTGCCCTGTGTCCATCTAACTCATTTCTATAAGTGTACCCCTTCCCACATACTTCACACACAAACTTAAAGAAAGATTCGTGTAGCCTTGTTCTGTGAACATTTAAGTCGCGTTGTGTTTTAAAGGTTTTTTCACATTCAATTCATGAGTAAGTGCGTAAGTGACTGTATTTGCTCATATGATTCTTGAAGTCATAGATGGAATAGCACACTTTTTCGCAAACCGTGCACTTTGAACATCACTGGAATGGCTAACTAAATGTCTTTTGAATCCAGTTCTTGTGCTATATTTGTTTTCACACATTTTTCATTCATATTTCATCTTGTTATTGACATCAACAATTTTAACAGAACATTCTAAGTCTAAAGTTGCTCTGTGGCTTTTTCATTATTGTTGCAGTCAAACAATAAATTATCCACTTGGTCTCGAGACTCAACATTGTTTTCATTTCTAACAGTTTCAGATGACACCACAACGCTCTCCCGCTCCTTTTCCATAAACCCGAAAAAACTTAGGTTGTTCATGAAATCCTGAAAAAAAAATCATATTATAGCAATTGACATGTGCTGTTGTTCCGAAGTCATGAGCCTTTCAACTGGCACACTTTTCTGTTGTGGTAACTATACACATGCCATGGGCATAGCAGTTGATAAAGCCGGATAAATTGTTCCAAACATTTTTTTCAAGTTAACAAGAGCCCCCCCCCCCCCCTAAACAGGGCTTTGACACAGGATTTTTCGCAACAAAACTGATAATATGAGTTAATCTTTTCAAATAAGTGTGACTTAGCCACTTAAATAAAACTTAATGTCACTTAATGTGACATTGGAACTAGTGACCTAAATTTCACTGTCCAAGGCCAATGCACATGTGAAGTATCAAGCCAATCGGTGAATCAGATGACGAGTTATTGATCGGAAACTATTTCACACTTAGTGTGACAGTGACCTTAACCTTTGACCTAGTGATCCTAATTACAATGAGGGCCATCTACCGTCCAACGCCAATGTACATGGGAAATATCAAGCCAATCGGCCACTTCGTTCAAAAGTTATTGATCGGAAACAATTTTCACTCTTAGTGTGACAGTGACCTCGACCGTTGACATAGTGACCCCAATTTAAATAGGGATCATCTATTGGCAAAGGCAAATGCACATGGGGAGTATCAAACAAATTGGTCAATCAGTTCACAAGTTATTGATCGGACACAAACCGGTCTACCGACCGACCGACCGACATCCAGCAAAACAATATACCCCCCTCTTCGAAGAAGAGGGGGGGGGGACATAATAATAAAAATAAGTCCAATGCTACATCCAATCAAAGAAATATGGAACAGTGGCCGTTATCCATTTAATAAACTTATCATCTGAGACTGTACTCACCATATTCTATCTTACTATCTCGAACTCAAAATCCGAACTCAGATCATGACAGATGTGAGGGCACTGGTATCTGAAACAAATAGCATACAGTAATCAGTGAACTTTGAAATGAAAACGTTTGTATGTTAAACATACATCGTGTAAAAAATTAAACAGATAATAGCTCTGAATGTTGATTTTGAAATAATCCAAAAAACGACAAACCATGTGTGCATTTTGAAGAAAGTGCCTTTGTAAACGAGGGAAGTCACTCTAAATCTAAACCGAAAGTTACACCAAACTCCCAAATATTTAATAAAATAATTAATTACAATTATTATAATCGCACAAAAGTAATTATTAATGGTAAATAAAAGATAAAACACTACGACAACAATTTTATTTTACAATTATTACTGCTGAACTGGTCTAAAACATTTTTTTTAAATCGTTTATATAATTTTAATATTAAAATAATCAAAAAATTGTTATATCTTATAAATATAAACGATTTATCGGTCGTTCTACAATAACACGCGTTCTACATCCGATTTTGTAAGAACCAATACAGTGTGTAACCTTTAATGTATAGTTTTAATAAGCTTTTTCAGGACAGAATCAATACATTTTTCATGCGTTTTAACTTAAGTTAGGAACAGAGGGGTCAGGGCTGAGTGATGAGAAATTACCGACCCATCCATTTAACAATCTTAAATCAAGAAATTCTTTAAATGTTAAGCATATCAGCAGAATCCAATATATTCTTTAAACGTACTATACTTAAGTTCATTAGTCTCGGCTATTATCCGGTGCCTACTTCATGCACTATCCGGTGCCAGCAATCGACACATAAAATACATGTTTTTTTTCTACAAACTAAACCATCACTCATCATGGCAATGATTTCACAATGATTGTGCTGCCATTTTCATCGGGAAACTAGTTCAGAAATTCGAATTTCATTGTTAATATGGGCCCAAATCTGCATTTTACTTCCGTTTCCACAATTTTTGCGCATAAACTGTTGGACAATATAGGTTCCCACTGCATATTGACGTTTTTGTTACTGAGCACGATGAAATAATTATGAACTCGTTGGTGGGTAACTCACAACAAACTTAATTCATAGATTCACATAGATATAAACCTCAATACAAATAACTCATGACTGCATGCTTTAAAAAGACAATACGAGTTGTGTCCCTTACATTACAATACATGACATTCTCTTTTCTTTCTTTTTTTAAATTATAAATACATGATACATCAAATACTATATCGTTACGAATGCGAATACATATACGATAGAAAGAAAATAATATAACCTGTCATAACAAATTATAAACTTCTCTTTTAATTATAACATGTAAGACAAAATTATTCAGTAAAATACATGTTCGCTAAGTTTGCACAAAATTGTTCCTTTTATCTCAGATTCAGGCTATGTACAGGACAAAATAATTTTATGACAAATGCCAGACACACTAATTGTCGGGTTTTAGCTAGAAAATGATAACAAACTAAGACCACATCGAAAACAAGCTAGAAAGTAGATACACCTAAAAACAATGAAGTATTGGATTTCTGTGAGAAAAGAATTAATGAACATTTTGTTGTTTGCAGAAAAACATAACTGAATCTTTAAACATTAACCAAGATTTTGATATGATAAATAAATGTGTACAAACAACATCAAAACGAGAAATTTCTTTGATATAACATGCTATATTACCAAATACAATGTAAATAATACAGTAGTATATAATATAATAATATATAAATATAACATATAATGTAATATAATATAAGTATATAACACGGACTTTTTCTGTTATTTCCTCATACCTGTTATTATGTTATGTGATTATTATGCCCATGTCACACTTTAGCACACATAATCTTTGAGATAACTTGGTGTTTTCACTGCTCGTCCTGAACGCGTACGGATTTGTTCTGTCGCGTTGTTTCGCTGCTGTGCTGAATGGCGTTGCAACGGTTGCTGCTCTCTTGGCAACTCTCTGTTGTTTGTTGGCACATTTTTATCGTTCCTTGCCAACTCGCTGTTGCTTATTGACAATTCTATACTGGTCTATTGCAAATCTCTGTAAACTATTGGTAATTTTGGTATTGTTTCATCGTGTGTTTCAATCACATGTGGTGACTCATTGGTTTTCATGAGCATAGACGTGTTACGCCGATACTTTCGCCAGCTTTAACGATGTGTGAACGAGGATATGGCGATTTCCGCACATATTCTGCAGGTCTCCATCCTGTGGGTGTTTTGATTCGTACTGCATCATTTGGCTTCAGGTCTTCGTTTACTTTTGTGAGCCTGTCGTAGTAGAATTTCTGTTTGCATCTATAATCATTTAATTTTGATGCAATCTTTCCTGTTTGGTAAGCTTGGGGTTTCCGCAATCCTTTCGATATCGGTATGAGAGTTCTTGCTCTTTCGACCCATTAGCCTCTGCATCGGCAAACCTACTACGTCATCTCGAGGAGTGTTACGCAATTCTAGCAAGCGCAAGTAAATATCATCACCTGTCTCAAAGCATTTCTTTGTGAGATTCTTCACCGTTTGAACAGCTTGCTCAGCTAAAACGTTTGATTGCTGATATAGTGGAGATGATGTCACATGTTAAGTGTTGTATGAATCCACAAATTGTTTGAATTATTGACTTGAAAATATTGTGGACCGTTGTCGCTCACTAGCGTATCCATGATGCCATATCTTGCAGTGTTAGCTTTCATTTGTTTCACTATAGTGCATGTTCTTGTATCGTGTTGCAAAGGTGATACTTCGATAAAGTTTGAGTAATAATCTACCATGATTAAGTAGTGAAAACCTTTGACTTCAAATAAGTCTGTGCCAACTTTGCTCCATGGTCATTCTGGTACAAGTTGCATACTCATAGGCTCTTTTGCTGGCTTGTTCTTGTATGTCAAACATACACTGCATTTGCCTACTACATCTTCTATTTGCTTCTTCATACCAGACCAATAGACCAACTCTTTTGCTCCTCTCTTGCAATTCACCATTCCAAGACATGACTTGTGTATAGCTCTCATTGTTTCAGATCTGAGACTCATTGGAATGCAGACACGCTGCCCTCTGTACTTTTATAATAATAAGTGTCATGCAACCTTTAATAAATTTATATCTCTTCAAAATTTAACTAAATAGCCCTCTAAACGCGTCCTATTTTGATAAACTTTCACGTTACGGTTATATACATTTTTTGATATCATTATTTATTCTATTTTATATATATATAAAATATATATTCGATATAAGACTTTGCCATTATTTGTGTATTCGAATACAGTAAGCATGATTCCGTCGCATGAACTCCATTTGCGACCGTTATGCATGTATTGTTTAAACGTCTCCTTTAAATGTCGACACATTCAAAATCTCTAAACTTTTATGGGCTGAAGAAACAGTTGTGTTAGATACAAACTCCCCATAAAAATATATTTGACTTGAATAATTGTCTACATTATGTATTTCACATTCAAATAATAGTACGTTGAAAACAAGCCATGTCAATCGGCGTTAATTTTGATATGTCATGCTTATAACTGAATGTGCCACTAAATTGTAGGAAGTGATCTGATATAACTATAACTTATTTTTATCACATAGGCGCTCATTTACTCCTGTAGAAAAGTTTTTAAAAGTACATGCGTAGCATTCGAAATTCGAACGCTTTTGTTTTCATAAAATTTATTCCAACGTAACTTTGGATGTAGAGTGCCCCAAGTACCCGCTTCAGATAACTAAATATACATTAACAAAATTAAGATGACTTAGTATGCTAGGCAATATTAACACAGTTATAAGAAACACAATTATATTTTTCAATTTATATCAGTCTTTTCACGTCTGCACGTGTATTTTATATGACAGTCTTTGTTCACGTCTGCATGTTTAAATATGTATATGACAGAGAAAATTGTAAGTTGAAAGTTGTTAACAAATAAAAGTCACATTCCTAAATAAAAGCAGGTCTTAATTCGTATTTTGTATTGAGTTTTTTTCCGTTTATAAAAAGAGCATTGTAACCAAGTTCCTACTTTATTTATTTGAACATTCTGATCAACTGCAATGAAGATCAGGTAAAAATGTAAGTGTAAAGATAGATTTTAATGATTTAAGTTATTGATCAAATGCTTGGAAGCACATGACCCACTTTGGAACGTGACCTGTTAATCACTGAGACTAGACCTTGTGACCTTAATATTGAATATGCTACTTTCAAGCTTGACTTTGAAATCATTTAAAATAATGTTCTAACCAATTTACAAGTGGATCAGAGACAGAATGTGGCCACTAAAGTATTAACAGACCTTTTCTTATATTTGACCTAGTGCCCTAATTGTTGATAGAATATGAAACCCAAAATGACATAGAAGTGACTAGTTTAATAAGAATCTGGCAAAGAGGTTACACCCAAATTTAAAGATTGTAAAATGATATCTTATGTGTTCACAATAAACTTTGGATAAAATACAACAGACAACGAGTGATAACAAAAGCTCGCCTTGTCACATCATAACAAGTGAGCAAAACAAGAGCACCGCCTTGCGGGTGCAGACCGCTCATCTATTTTCTTTTTAAAGGTGAAGGGACTCTCATTTTCAATCACAAAGGAGGGAGGGGCGGGGTGAAGAGGGGTGTATAGTGTGGGGGTGTGGAATTTATTACATTATCTTCCAAAAATGCGAAAAAAAACGCACAAAAAAATGAATTCGGGGGGGGGGGGGATTTTTGGGTGCGATGGTTGGACGGTATTTCAAACATCAAATAATAAAAATAAATATTTGTGTTTTTAAACCGTTTCAAAAAGAAATAAAATTTGGGGGGGGGGGGGGGGTCGGGGTTGGGGGGGGGTAAAGTGTGAGGGTGTGGTGGTAATTTGTGAGATGATCTTAAAAAAAAAATAGGGGGGGGGATTTGGGTGGGGGGATGGGGGGGATTCTTGGGTGCGATGGTTGGACGGTTTTCAAACATAAAATAATAAAAATAAATATTTGTGTTTTTTAACCGTTTCAAAAAACAAATTTGGGGGGTGGTATAGTGTGAGGGTGTGGTGGTCATTTAAGAGATGAAATTAAAAAAAAAAATGGGGGGGAGGGGGGGGGAGGGGGGGGAGGGCACAGGGGATGGTTTGGGTGGAGTCTATTGTGGTATGTCAGGTAAGAGTAGTTTTGTCAAAGTATCAATCAAATCTAATCATAAATAAAGAAGTTATGGCAATTTTAGCAAAATTTAATAATTTGACTTTGAGAGTCAAGGTCATTCAAAGGTCAAGGTAAATATCAACTTGCCAGGTACAGTAACCTCATGATAGCATGAAAGTATTTGAAGTTTGAAAGCAATAGCCTTGATACTTCAGAAGTAAAGTGGATCGAAACACAAAATTTAACCATATATTCAAAGTTACTAAGTCAAAAAAGGGCCATAATCCCGTAAAAATGACAACCAGAGTTATGCAACTTGTCCTTTTACTGTACCCTTATGATAGTTTGCGAGTGTTCCAAGTATGAAAGCAATATCTATGATACTTTAGGGGTAAAGTGGACCAAAACACAAAACTTAACAAAAAGGGCACATAATTCTGTCAAAATGCCAGTCAGAGTTACATTACTTTGCCTGAACAGTTCCCTTATGATAGTGAATAAGTGTTGCAAGTATGAAAGCAATAGCTTTGATACTGTAGGAATAAAGTGGACCTAAACACAAAACTTAACCAAATTTTCAATTTTCTAAGTATAAAAAGGGCACATGATTCTGTCAAAATGCACGCCAGAGTTATTTAACTTTGCATAACCAGTCCCCTCATGATAGTAAGTAAGTGTACCAAGTTTAAATGCCATAGCATTGATACTTTCTGAGAAAAGTGGACCTAAACGCAAAACTTAACCAACATTTTCAATTTTCTAAGTATAAAAAGGGCACATAATTCTGTCAAAATGCACGCCAGAGTTATCTAACTTTGCCTGCCCAGTCCCTTCATGATAATTAATAAGTGTGCCAAGTTTGAATGCAATAGCATTGATACTTTCTGAGAAAAGTGGACCTAAATGCAAAACTTAACCGGACGCCGACGCCAACGCCGACGCCGACGCCGACGCCGACGCCAAGGTGATGACAATAGCTCATTTTTCTTTTCAAAAAATAGATGAGCTAATAACCCAAACTATGACATCATATAATTGCTCAGTTACTTCCAATAACAATAAAATGTTACTTTTGAAACAAATACAATACCTACCCTTTCTTACTACAGGCTGTTCTAAAACAAGATAGCCCTGTATCGTTCACCCAAAACTCCTTCTATAGTGTCAAAAACTTGTGTATGATTTGACTAAGTTGTAACCTAGCTTTAGCCTGCACATGACCAACTTGCAAATTTAGCTTTTGATTTGAGTAAGATGGACATTGTAAGCAATTTTCATGAAAATCAGGAAGATAATGTGACCTGTAGAAAGATAAAGGAAGTTTTCTATATTTTGACTTAATGACCTAGTTTTTGGCAAACTACCAACTTTCAAACTGAAACTTTATTTCATCGAGATAACATTCTGTCCAATTTTCATGAAGATCTGGAAGAAAATGTGACCTCTGGAGTGTTCACTAACCTTTTCATTGATTTGGTTTGTTGACCTAGTTTGAACAGCATATGACCTACTTTCAAACTTAACCTAGAATTGACCGAGATGAACATTAACCAACATAAGACAAACAAGGGCTGTTTGTAAAACATGCATGCCCCCCATATGGGCTGTCAGTTGTAGTGGTAGCCATTGTGTGAATATATTTTTTGTCACTGTGACCTTGACCTTTCACCTAGTGACCTTAAAATCAATAGGGATCATCTGCCAGTCATGATCAATTTACCTATGAAGTTTCATGATCCTATGCCTTACTATTCTTAAGTTATCATCAGGAAACCTTTTTACTGTTGTGAATCACTGTGACATTGACCTTTGACCAAGTGACCTGAAAATCAATAAGGGTTATATACCAGCCATGATCAATGTACCTATGAAGTTTAATGGTCCTAGGCGTAAGCATTTTTGAGTTATCATCCGGAAACTATTTTAATGTTTTGAGTCACTTTGACCTTGACCTATGACCTAGTGACCTTAACATCAATAGGGATAATCTGCAAGTCATGATCAATGTACCTATGAAGATTCATGATCCTAGACGTAAGCATTCTTGAGTTATAATCCGGAAATCATTAAACTGTTTGACTCACTGTGACCTTGACCTTTGACCTAATGACCTGAACATCAATAGTGGTCATATGCCAGTCATGATCAATGTACCTATGCAGTTTCATGATCCTAGGCATAAGCGTTCTTGAGTTATCATCCGGAAACCATTTTACTATTTCGTGTCACCGTGACCTTGACCTCTGACCTAGTGACCTGAAAATCAATAGGGTTCATCTGCGAGTCATGATCAATGAACCTATGAAGTTTTATGATCCTAGGCATAAGCGTTCTTGAGTTATCATCCGGAAACCGTTTAACTACTTTGACCTAATGACCTCGAAATCAATATGGGTCATCTGCGAGTCATGATCAATGTACCTATGAAGTTTCATGATCCTAGGCATAAGCATTCTTGAGTTATCATCCGGAAACCATCTGGTGGATGGACATACGGACCGACATGTGCAAAACAATTTACCCTCTCATCTTCGAAGGGGGGCATAATAATACAGTAGAATGAACCAACATGGGAGGCAACTTGTTATGTCACAATGTGGCAGTGTATAAAAAGTGGCACTTAATTATCTCGCTAAACATGGGTTTAAATTACGTTTAAAAGCTATTTTCTGATTGGATAAAACAGTCCGAAATCATTCAATAAATAAAGTCGAGATATTTATCTTGCGGAACATGCAATGCCATGCCGCAAGCAAGCTATTTATACAGTAAATATAGTAAATCAAAAAGTTGGTTATGTTTTTTTTCGCGGTCATAGACAGTGTTCCTGGCTGAAAACGATGCAATATTACTTTTAAATCATTCATGCATTAGTTTTAAGCAAGAAAGAGATAGAATATTAGTGTAAAACATATTTTTTTATATTTAAACTTGTGTCTGCTACAATTAAACGAGTGGTTACGGAAATTACCGATTGTACAGATGTATCGACAGACATATGCAAAACGAAAGAATAGCTTGCATATTTCAAGTTTACAAGCCTTGAAATTACCTTTTAATCAAATTAAAATCGAAATTATTAAAATATAAACCAGTAATGTTCATTAACACCAAAATCTTTGGGCACAACCATCATATTTTAGGAAACCGTGAAGTATTGTTTTTCAGAAACCGACGATCGGTAATTTCCATAACCATATGGAAAATTTCATCACTGACAAGTTTCGTTTCTAATGTTTTTCTCAAATATTCTACCACAAAATTAGTGTATACCATTACACAAATGAATGACAAGTAATAATTCCTTGATTTTGGGGAGTAACACTGTCTATAAATGCTAAAAAAAGCATAAAGGCTAAACTTAAGTGCATACAATATTGAAAAATAAATCATAATTCAAGTGTAGACAAGTGTTCGTTTTATCCGATATATTCATTTATCCACATTGCTTAGACACTCAATTATAATGGAAATTATTACGAATATCTGACAAAAACTTGCATTATTTATTTTTATCTTTAAACTTCCATTTTATAAATGTTTTTTTTTTATAAACGTCGTCAATTATTAATTGTATATAGATTTAGGCAAATATTTCTCATGTAAGATAAAATGCAAATAATTAATAAAATATTCCCTTTTAACCAGTATGTTGGTTTATCGGTCAATAACAATATCACTTTGAACATTGAATTATTTAAAAGTTATAACAAACATTAAATGTTCTCCGAATAAATGATTCATAACACATATAACAGATTGATAGGAAGATATGAACAAATCAAGGTTGCTAGGTTGCCCGCCTAGAATGGTCCTGTTAGTATAGAAGTACTTGATATATAAATTTATTAGCCTGTCGGTGTTGTAAAGACATAAAATATTTTATGAATGTCTCAAAGCGCAGAAATATTTTGCATTTAGTAAAAGAAAGGCAACATATAACCCTTAAGTGGCTGACAAGAACTTGTGGCTGAATACAACTAAAAAGGGGCATTATGCTTCTTGAAAATAAAAGTAAACATCATCATATATGAATTTTCTGATCAAAAGTGTTATTTTTAGTGAATAGGGGAAATACATTTTCAATAATAAACAATATAATTATAAATGTTTTGGCGAAGTGCATTATAGTATTATCATAGTACCTGTTTTGGTCTTAAAATCCAGTAACATTTTTTAAATATCATAACCCCTAGTCGCAAAAAAAAATCATGAAAAATAGAATTTTCAGAGTAACCTATTAAAATAAAAAATACTTTATTAGACCCTAGATATTATTTTTGCAATCATTTTTTTTATCAATTACAAATGCTAAAAAAAATTGTTTCATGCTACTCATGGTACCAGTTTTTTGTCGAAAATAAATTGCATTTTTAAAATGCGTTACCCCTTGTTGCCAAAAAATTTATAAAAAATAATTTTCAAAGATATCCTTTTAAACAAAAAGAAAATGCCTTCTTAAACCTTAAATATTATTCCTTCAAGCATTTTACATCAATAATTATTTATGTTTGAAAAAATTATTGGTTCATGCTCAATACTGTTTGATATACTGTAAATAATGTAACTACACATCCAAGTAGTGAGTCCATCAAACTATTGCAACCGAAACACCTGGTGTGCCAAGGCACCAACCGAAGTCAAATGCCTTCTGACTTAGTGCATTTTACTGTTTATATTTGTATGCATTTGTATATGTTTGAAGAAATGTATAATCTTAAATGACATCTTCTGACCATGCATGTCCTAGATTTCAAAATCCAGGCCCTGGTCTGACACATTGGTAACATTAACGTTGACTGTTACCAGGCTTCTGAATTTAATTAGCCAGGTCACAGGAAAAGGGCAGTCTAATCAGTATCCAATTAAACTATTTGTCATTGTCAGACAACCGCTCTTAAGCAAACAACTGCAGGCTGAACTGGATCTAAACTGGCCATAATCGCCTTAATGTCTCTTTTGCTGGGATACAGTTCATTTAACTTTGTCACGTTATCGTTCATTGTTCATGGACGACACAAAGTTACTAGCAATGTTCATTACTCTTAAATTACTGATGTGTTGTCTTCCATTCGATATCTCGTCATGCGCGTATTGCCAAGATGACGAGTTCTGCATTAACTACCATTTTCTCGTGCCGTGCATGGGACAAGTCCGTCCCTCCCTATTTATGTTGGTTTCTCTGCATAATGTAGGATAAAATATTCAACAACATCATATATCAGTTTCTAGTCCAATTTAATTTCTGACTTAACTAATATTTCAGTTATACAAGTACGTTGTGATTGCTACATGATTGTGTCTTTTTTCCATCTGTACACCTCTAGGTCTAAACGCTAACTGAACTATTTCCCTCTAACATTTGCCCCGTGAAACTCAGTTATGAATTCCATTGGTCAGTCTTCTAAATAAGCTGATTGGCTAGATTACTAAGAATCCCATTGGTCAGTCTATGCGTTGCTTGACCAATACAAACATACCCGGCCTTGTGTCAACTATACTATTCTTTAATCTCTGCCTCATCGATAAGCTTATCAACTATACTATTCTTTAATCTCTCCCTCATCGATAAGCATATTTGAACATATGTGCGCTTTGTGACTGTCATGTTTACTGGCCCTTTTGATAAAATTTTCAATATTTCTAACATGAGGTAAACCCACATATTCAACCTACCATTTCTAACCATAATGTGACACAACCTATCCTATCAATTTGATTTTTATGTATTTTAGGATACAGAAAAATCTTTAAGAATTTAAGTATGGAAGTAAACGAAAACATATTAACACATACGATGAAAAAATCAAACACGCAAACATGAAAACATCAGTGACTAAAACATATATATGAAGAAAATCTGCAAATTATAAATGAAATTGTTAACGAATGTTTCTGCTGAAATAATAAAATGTCGGAATATTTAAATAGTCAATGTCAATCAAAATGAAGTGGAATGCGTCACTGATTTGGGAAATCTAATATGAATAGTGTCCATTTTTGACATCTTTGCTAGAGGCGATGTGGCGTCTGGGTGAAGAGATGAGACGTCCGGTTGGAGAGCATGGTACATCGGGTTGTAGATAGTAACATGCAGTCGATTGAAGACGGCGGCTTCCGAATAAAGACGATGATTGTCGGTCGGAGAAGCTGTTGGTCCTCGGTTGGCGCACGATTTAGAATACTTTAAACGTTTATTATATAAAGTTCTGAAGAATGTCGGCGTTCATGACTGTAGTATCATAATAATTGTTTATGTACACGTAATTAAGGTAACACGCATATATATAAGTTCATAGACGATACAATTTTCACCTAATATATGTACTAAGTACGCGCGATTTTTCATCAATCATATCATCGTATCTTTAAAAATCATTTTCGACGACGCGTGAAATGTCCATTAACAGTCCACTCGTTGTATGGTACTTATGCTGGTTCACAATTTGGATCAATGTCGACAATGTTGATCCTAATTGAAGTCGTCTGTTACGTCATCTTATCCTCGACGGATGCATCGTCGTCGAAGATATCTGTATGTCGATGACATATTCGTCTTCTTTGTCGGGGCGTTAAGATCTGATCACGATCTCAAATGCGTTATGAACACATGTTGCTGCAGGCAAACCACGCCAACGAAGTCAGGAGCGCTGTTTTTCTCCTTAACTTGTATCGCATTGGCAAATCTTATAGGGTTAATTTCATGAAATGATAAACGGGCCTTCTATTGACATATTTATAGTAAATGGAATTTGTCAGATTACTTATCACACATGGGATAATATACCCAAATAAAATGAATGTGCTAAAGAAACGCTATGCTCATAACACAAATTTATTATGTTTTCTTTACTTAGAGAACAAAAATTTACAAACAAAATCCCTGGTCTTAATGTATTCATTCTTGTAAAGAAACGAAAAAAAGCAAACTACATATACGATCAGTAGCAAAATTTAATGAATCATAGCAATATAGTTGTATCTTTTACATTAAACTAATAAAAAGTAGAGTGCGTTGCTTATAAGGATATTTACAAACTGTATTAAAATGTTATCTACGCCTAAAATGGTGTTAACTTGAGCGCTGTAGGGCATAAGCTAGCGTTAGTTAACGTCGTTGTCAAGTGCGTTATCATAAGCTGGTCTGGTACGCGTATATTGTATAATGTCTTATGTGCAAACATCCGAAAGCGTCGTTCAATAGGATACGATCGATATACGATACAGGTATTGTGCGTCGTTTGGAATGATACCCAACACTGCTATAATCAATTATGCAGACCCCAATATACATTCAATCCGAACTTGTATCATTATGTACCTTGGGAAATTGGAATTACACTTATATAATCAATTATTTAAATTTCATTATATACCATATCTGAAATGGGACTCGTTATGTATTGGTTTGAAGTAATACGAGCCAAAATGTTAATCAAGGACTTATTCAAATCAACACGTGTTCCCGATAATTGAACTACATTGGGGAAATGAAACCATATTTCCATAATAATTATTCAAACTTCATTATAGATCCCATCCAAACTGACATTTGTTATGTTAATTCCTAAATACCCGTATACTAAAATATGACATTGTCATTTCATTCTAAACCCGGAAATCACTGCTAAGGACGATACATCATCAAAATCGGACGATAGCGTCCTCTATAATCCTCTATTTACATAGTTAATACATATACATTCAAAACATATTTCGCTATATACACACATTTTGAGGTCTTTAAGTCTCGACATCTATTTCGCTTTATTTTGTAGTCCATTCATTTACATGTGTTCAGCCATTGTCTGAAGGCACGTGAAAATTGCTTTCTTCGTGGCGTTATTTGAACGTGAAGTCTTTTTTGTCAATTTTCGTCTTTTGTGTTTTAACGCTACCGCGTCAATTTGCATCTGATCATCTGAAGAATCATTTTCAAACCTACGTACATGTGAGTTTTATGACTTACTGTTATCGTAATGCATCGTATCTGATTCACTGGAACTTGACTGTATATCCGCGAATTGTTTGTTTCTCAAATGTTTTTGCAATGCGGCAAGCGGAATATTTTCTTCGTCATCCGTATTATCTCTAATCTGTCGGGTCTGTTGAGTAATAACAGGGAACCCATGTACTGACGTATTTGAATCGCTATCAGAAGATAATGTGTCGTCTGCAAAGGCTAATTTGCTTTTCTAATCGGGCGTGTTAACGGTTGATTTATCACTGGTCATTGATCGATATTAGCATGCCTAATCTGGTCTTCATGAACTTTAATAGTTGAGTTGTCTAATTGGTTCTTTATTACGTATGTTAACGGCGACTTTTGTTCGATTATACGATAATATGGCCTCCATTTACTGTCTAATTTATTTGTACGTTGAAAGTTTTTGTAGTAAACGGGGTCATTGATTTCGAATTTAATACATTTTGTATTTTTATTCGCATAATCAGCTTGTCTACGTTTCGATTTTTGAATTTTGGCACATACCTTTTTAAATGTTTTGTGTTGTTCTTCTAATATTATTTTATGATAATCTTCACCGTGATATTTACGTCTAGGCTTTAACAAGTTGTCTATTGGAAGAATAGGGTCTCTATTAAAAAGTAAAAAGAACGGTGTGTGCTTCGAAGTCTCGGATGTACTAAATCTCATTGCCACTAAAGACATGTTTAACTGTAAGTCCCATTGTTGTACATTTTCTTGAACCCGTTTTGATAGTATTTGTTCATAGTCCCATGTGAACGCTCGTTCATGCCGTTAGCCGCGGGATGATATATTGTCGTCTTTACGTGGTCAATGATCATTGATTTTAATGTTTCAGTGAATGCTGTACTAGTGAATTCCTTTCCGTTATCAGTTATAATTCTTATAGAACAACTATGACGGCAATAAATCTCGTTCATTACGTGTATTACGCTATCGGAAGATTTATCTGGTGATGGGAATGCTTCTAGGTATCCTGAGTATTGATCTACGAAACATATTATATATCTATTTCCGGAAAGCGTTTTCGGATATGGCCCGCATATATCTATGCAAACAACTGAAAACGGAAACGGCGGTATTGAGGTATCCGACGATATGGGAGCTTTAATTGCTTTTAAGTTTCTACTTTGACATATAATGCACTTAGATACATAATCATTCAAGTCTTTGAACATTTTAGGCCAGTAATATTTCTATTTTAGTGTCTGAAAAAGCCTTTGAGACTCAGGATGCCCGTTTTCATTATGATATTGCGTGACAATTGAATCAGTCAGGTGTTTAGGTACAAAAAGCCTGAGAGTAGGTTCCTCATCTACGTTTGATATGTAGTACAGTATTCCATCAACCGTAATATATCTATCATCTTCACTCTTGTTCTGTTTCCCTAATCTTAATCTCGCTTTAATCTCAGATATATGAGGGTCTTTTTCTTGCTCTATTTGCATATTAAGCCCTGATATGTTATCGTACGACGCTGCGTCGTCGGCTGGGAGTGGCTGCGGGGTAATAATATTATCAATTATTTGCTTGTGATCAATGTTTGTGGAGTCGATTACATTAATTTCGCGTGTTTGATCTTGTTTATTTATTTGCGAATTGATCGTAAAATGTTTATCGTTAATATCTAATTCTAGTTCTGTTTGATCGCATTGATTATTCTTTATTTTGGTTTTCGGAGGTCGGCTTAGAAAGTCGGCAATAATATTCTTTTTTCCCGATATATATTCAATTTTGCAGTTGCAATCCGCTATACTTAAGGCACATAGTTGTATTTTCTTGTTTTGCATCGGACTTTTCAGTACATACTTAAGCGGCTGATGATCCGTCCTGATAACAAATTCAGCATTGTGTAAATAATGGTGTAATTTACTTATACTGTAAAATATGCTGTAATATTCTTTTTCAATGGTACTATATTTGCATTGTGTGGGGCTTAACCTGTGCGATATGAAAAATATCGGCTTTTCGCCCACATAATCCCCGGTTTCGTTATTGTCGCATTTTTGAGTCAAACAGGCTCCAACGCATTTATCAGATGCATCAGTATACAGCATATAACCTTTTTTGGATCAGGGTATGAAAGATAAGGGATTTGCGTAAATGAATCTTTTAAATTTTGTATGAAACTATCTTCACATTGTTTTGACCATTTAAATGGGACATTCTTTCTCGTGAGATTAATGAGAGGCTCGATTACTTCTGAATACGATGGACAAAATCTCCTATAAAATCCCGCTGCACCTAAGATAGATCGTACATCGCGTACGCACTTTGGCCTAGGTAATTGTCGGATCGCTTCCACTTTAAACGGATCCGGCCTTATACCGTTTTGATCTATGATGAAGCCTAGGTATATAGTCTCTCTTTGTAAGAATTGACATTTTGATAGTTTAAGCTTTAGGTTATGTTTACTGAGACTCTGTAGTACTGTATTTACGTGCGCTAAGTGAGATTGCAAGTCAGGTGAGAATATTAGAATATCGTCTAGATACGCCTCAGCAAAGCCCTCACAACCTTTGAGTACTTTATTAGCCAATTCTTGAAATATAGCACCGGCAGAGGAGGCACCAAAGGGCATAACGTTAAATTGAAATAGACCCCTGAATCCCGAAGCAAAAGCCGGTTTTTCTCTGTCCTCTTCTATTATAGGTATTTGCCAATATCCCGATATCAAATCTAAACTGGTGAAATATTTACTTTTACCTAATAACACCAATATATCATTTATTAATGGTAATGGATAGGCAATTGGTTTTGTAATTTTGATAAGCTGTCTGAAATCAACGCAAAACCTTTTCTAGTCTTTATTATCTTTGTTTGAGTCATGGTTATTTTTCTTCTTATCTACTTAAACAATAGAGAAGCTCCACGGACTTCTTGATGGACTTATTATGTTTGCGGCTAGCATTTCGTCGATAGCTTTATCTATGAATACCTTATTGTTTAATGGTGTTCGATACGGTTTCAATTTAATGGGCGGATTATCCCCTGTATCTATGGTACATTCTATCGCTGAAGTTTGTGTTAATTCTAAATTATTTCTGTGTTTTAAGAGTACCGGGAGAATATTTTCTTTTTGATCTTCATCTACACGTAAATCTGATAAAATTTCATCTTTAGATAAACCATATTTCGGCTGATTATTTTTGATAACTTCTTGTACTGAGCATATTTCATTATCATTTACCGATTTTATTCGCCCTATGACACAGTGTCGTCTAAGCCTTTTTGTTTTGTGCGTATTGTTTGTAATTAAAATGGAAAATTGTCTATCACGCGTTGTCTTGACTACTGAATTAACAATTGTTAAACCAGGTTCATTATCAAAGAAAGAATTGCTTATTCCATTGAATTCATAATTTGTATTTGAACGTATGCAGTTTTTTTTAGCTTGAGCAAAGAGTCTATATGCAGTTTGTAGTTTTAACACAGTATGTCTAGTTAATCTCGTTATCGTTGAAAGATGTACATCTTCTTCTAGAGGTACATAACAGTTATCAATCCTCAAACATCCTAAATCAAAGTATAAACGGACACCATTATCATGTAAAAAGTCTCTTCCTAAAATAACATTTCTATTTATGTTACTTACTACAAAAAACATGTGCTCTTTATATATACTCCCTATTTTGAATCTCAATTTTACACTTCCGTGGACATGCAATCAGTTTCCATTTACCGACTTAAGATTTACCTTTTTAATTATCAGTGCCGGTTTTTGTTTGAACATATCATAAGTACGTTAACTCACGATAGAACACTCGGCCCCGGAATCAACCAGGCTCCTAAATTGATTACCACCTGTTGAAATTACACAAGAATTTGGACTACCACACAAAGCAATATTATATGTCTTGATTTGGTAAGAATCTCCTAGTTTTTTCGATTAATGTACGTTTTTCTTTGAGTACATTCTCTACTAAAGTGTCCTAATTTACCACAATTTCAACAATCAATTTTATCTTTCCAATTTTTATCATACTCGTTCTTGCGCCCGTTACCGTTTTGACCTATCGTATGACCGTTCCGCCCTACTGTATAGGCACTTATCTCGCGTTGCCTACGGCGACAGATTTCAATAGAATGACCGTGTTTCTTGCAATATGTGCAAACAATAGATGACCTAATATAATCGATATCTGTCTGAATATTATCGGTCGTAATGTTATCAAGTCCATTTATTTTCGATCGTAACTCAAATCTAGCTCTGATTCCTTGTTCCTGTATTGCGCTTTTAACAGCATTTGATAGGGTTACATGATTTTCGCGCATTAATTTAAGTCTCAAATAATCGTGCGATAATCCGTCGATAAAAATTTCTACTAATTGTTTTTCTATATAGTCTAAATTTCCTTAAATATTTTCGTATGCATCAGTCGCAAGAGATAAAAGTCGCTCAGCGTATATTTGAACATTTTCGTCGGTCTTTTGTTTTGTCGTCTTTAGTAATGAGAAAGCGTATTGTGGGTCTTGAATTTCCGCAAATCTTAATTTAAGCTGTTTCTTTTAATCTGACCATGTCCCTGTCGTATCGTCTGTCAAAAAACGTTGTATGTAATCACTAACAATCCCTTTACTAGATTGGTAAGCAACAAATTTTAATTTATTCTCATCTAAATTGGTAAGCGTTCCATATTTTTCTACATTTTAATACAATTTTTTAATTCTTTTGAATTTCCATCAAAAGATTGTACAATCTGTGAAATAGTCTGAGTGCTTATGGCCGTTTTAACATCTTTAATTTGTTCATTCAAATTTTGAAATAATTCAGGGATTATTTGATTTGCCATTTTGATACAAGCGTTAGGAAATAAAACAGTCACTCACCGGAAGTTGCAGAATATGTGCGGTCTGATGTCGTTGTTCCCGGCACACGGTCGTTGATACTGGTTACAGAAGTTGCCGAAACGGAGTTTCTTCGCGTTGTTTTTCATGGCTTCGTAATCGTTAGTGGAAGTATTTCTTCGTTCGAATCCTTGGTACACGGTCACCATTTAACGTCCTGTGTCACGTAATTGTTCATAGTTCATGGACAACACACAGTTACTAGCCTTAAATTACTGGTGTTTAGCCTATCATTGAATATCTCGTCATGCGCGTATTGCCAAGATGACGAGATTTACATTAACTAAAATTTTCTTGTGCCGCGCATGGGACAAGTCCGTCCCTCCCTATTTATGTTGGTTTCTCTGCATAATGTAGGATAAAATATTTAACAACACCATATATCAGTTTCTAGTCCAATTTAATGTCTCACTTAACTCATATTTCAGGTATACAAATACGCCATGATCGCTACATGATTGTGTCTTTTTCCATCTGTACACCTCTAGGTCTAAACGCTAACTGAACTATTTCCCTCTAACATTTGCCCCGTGAAACTCAGTTATGAATCCCATTGGTCATTCTTCTAAATAAGCTGATTGGCTAGATTACTAAGAATCCCATTGGTCAGTCTATGCGTTGCTTGACCAATACAAACATACCCGGCCTTGTGTCAACTATACTATTATTTAATCTCTCCCTCATCGATAAGCTTATCAACTATACTATTCTTTAATCTCTCCCTCATCGATAAGCTTATTTGAACATATGTGCTCTTTGTGACTGTCATGTTTACTGGCCCTTTTGATAAAATTTTCAATATTTCTTACATGAGGTAAACCCACATATTCAACCTACAATTTCTAACCATAATGTGACAACTTTAAAGGTATCTTTTCACGTTTTGGTAAATTTACAAAAATGTAAAAAAGTTGTATCGGATTCGCAAATTTTCGTTCAAGTTATGTTATTTTTAGGAAACAGTATTACTGAACATTTACCATGGTCTAATATAGCCATTATATGCATCTTTTAACAATTTAAAAATTATAAAGCGTTGCAACGCGAAACGATTGAATAATTTGAAGAGTTATGTTGTTGTTGTTTAATTCTGTAAAACTACGAAGATTGCTTATATTAGGTATAAAATACGTCAACCATTTATACTTGGCAGAAAAGTCGAGCAGGCTAATGCGTTTTTACTCCAGGACTAAAGGGGTCACTGGTTCAAGCCCTGCGGCTGACTTTTTTTTTTAAAGAATTTTATTCTGGATTTTTTACTGGAGCTTTTAAGATCCAATGTTTACATTTTGAATATAAACCATTTAATGACTTACTTCAAAACATGTTAAAATCTGTGAAAAGGCCCCTTTAACATAATATCTACTCCTATAAATATGAGGTCGATATACATGGACTAAACGGTAAATTACGTCTAATTATTTGGACTATGATATCAACTACTTAAAAAGAAAGAAGAAAGAATTCATACAAACCAGTAATTTGAGTAAGGAGTTTGTAATCAATGTTGTATTTCAGGACAGCTTGGTGATATGCAAATCCCATATGAGCTGTTGATATCGGGTATCATAGCCATTCAATAAGTCGCAAAATGCTCGAACAAAATTTATAAAGCAAAATGTGACTTAAATTGATAACTAAAAATACCAGTATCATCAGTATGCCAGTTTTGCCTTGTCAATCTGTCGAGATCCAGAAAGTGCGTCATTTCACATTGAATATATTTTTCGAATTCCATTTATTGTTGCATTACTAAATAGCGAAACAAGCCGATTTAAGCTGTAAAAAAGTTTTGACACGAGTGTTATCAAGTCTCTCATGGGCGAAGCCATTGTTGTAGAAAGTGATCCATTCACATCGAATATATCCTTCGAATTCCATCCATTGTTGTCATTAGCGGAGATTTAGTGAATAAATAATTCATATATCATAAATTACAGCTTATAAATAGCTAAACAAGCCAATTTATGCAGTAAGAAAGTTTTGAATCGAGACTCTCATGGGGGCGGTCATTGTTGAATGTTGAAACACGAACGACAACTCTGCTAGGAGAATGTTTTCAATGAAAATCAACGAGCAATCTCCTACGCAGTGGCGAATGCCCAAGGGAAGTAACTGAAAAATCGAGTTATCTCAATCGGACTGGCTCTGTCTTTTACATAGGTCGCCATTGTGAAGAATTTTTTGATGGTTATCATACCTTAGACGGTGCTGATCCAGCATCGTCAAAAAGTACATTTCTTTTTAGCATGATCAAACTTTTTATCATATAATGTTTATTTACATATACAACAGAATGAGCTAGTTTAAAGCAAGTATTTCTACACACAGGAGCAACTGCCGTAGAAAATATATTTCTGAATGTATTTTTGAAATCAATGAATGGAAATTCTTTATTACATTTTGGTATATATTCATTATTTGTTCATTATTTGGATTATTAAAAATGCATATATTTCTTTTACAGACCAATGTTTAAAATTTTCAGTTTGGACATCCTTTATAAATTTATGAAATACTTTTAAACATTTGACATAAAAAGAAGGAACAAATTCACTGTGGGGTTCACTGTTACTATGTTATGAAGGATTACATTTTCTAAGTTGCGTACCTTTCCAATATCTTGTAAAATATACCCAAGGAGATTTATAAACATTTAACAATTTGAATAAGTGTGATAGATAAAATGCATTAATACTTAATTGAACATTAGGTACACGAAGGCCACCTAAAGTTAAGTCTAAAAATAATGTTTTTCGAGCTATTGGTTCGTAAACACTGCCCCATATAAACTTAAAACAACTTGTTTGTATCATATACATATAATGACTCGGAATTGTTTGACATTGAACAAAATACAGAACTTTTGATACTACATATGTATTTAAAACAGAACTTTTACCTTTAAAAGATTTACATTTATGAGACCACAAATTTAATGTTTTTGAGAAATTAATATAAGATTCATTGAAAATATTATCATCAGTTAAATCATAGCCAAATTTATATCCAAGTAATTTACCTTTTTGCACTCATGATATGCCAAATGGTTGGTTAGACCTGGTCCTCCATTTACCTAAACACATTCCACAACTTTTATTATAATTTACTTTACAACCTGAAACTTTTTGAAAATCAGAAACATGACGCAAAAATAAAACATAGATTTGTCATCTGTTAATACGTAAGAGTCAATACCATTGACTCATTTGCTCACACGTCAATGCCTTTATAAATTGTATTATGTTGCAGCAAGCAATATTGGTTGACAAAAACTCAAGAACAAACCAAGAAACATTTAAATCTTAATTCCGGATCTCTAGATTTACAGAGAGCCCGCGCTTTCGGTAATAACATCAAAAGCGCCATGTATAGATGCGTTACCTATACAATGTTATCAGCATTAGCTATATCATTATCTAATAAAATGCGGTAGGTTGTTGAAGTTTGTTGAAATGCAGAAACGTTATCTTGATTATATAAATCTTGTTTCATCGTGCCAATATAATCAGTGTTTCATGAAATTGTGTATTAAAGCAAGCGATTGAAATTATGATCTACGATTATATACATTTTTAATATCATTATTTTATATTTATTTGATATATATCATCGATTATTAGTAATCGATATCAGTTTTTGCCATTACTTGTGCATGCGAAGATGATTGAATAATTGTCTACATTATGTATTTCACATTCAAATAATAGTATGTTAAAAACAAGCCATGAGTATCGGCGTGTATATTGATATGTCATGCTTATAACTGAATGTGCCACTAAATCGTAGGAGTTATCTGATTTGACAATAACTTATGAGTTGGGGAAAATAACCCCGATTTTAGCCGATTTTGTTACCGGTTTTACGCTACCCTGATATTTCACATATCTATACCTAACACCTTACTCGATTTTTTTAAGATGGGAGCAGCACTGTCCGATAAGTCTTTGTTTCGAAATATGAGTTTCCATGGCAACAGGTTTGAAAATGGTGGGCACTTTTAAAAATCAATGCCAGTCTGGACGCATGTGTGATTTTGATGTATTTAATATACCATATTTATGAAGGATAAGTAAAATGTATTTTAAATTATATTGTTTTTCACTTTGTTCTCCTATAAGGGATACCATGGCAACCGAATTCGCATTTCTCCCTATTTGTTCACTTTTTTATGGAACACATATACTTTTACTCCTTTTTTCTAAACAATAGATGCTTATCTGGTCTTTATCTTTGCTTATTAAATTACTCAACAATAATGTCAATTAATTTTGACACACATTTGTTTGCTATGGTTACCAGAATATTCATAAATAAAGGCAAAACTCGGTAACTATGCTATATAATTTACTCACTTATCAGTGGTTAAAGAATCATATTTTCCAATAATTGCAAATAGTTATGAGTAGTTTATTCACTATAAAGTTTTTGTCTAATTATCCATATAAATTACGTATTTAGGGGACTGTTGATTCCCTTTTATTAATGAATATTATTGAAAATGTTCTGTGTTGCCATGGTAACCACCCTACATCTTATTATGGTGAAAAATGTTTTGTATTAACAGTGTTATCGAGTGTTTTGCTTAACCATGTATTTTATGATTTTCACATCGATAGAATCAGGTAGATTCAAGAAAAAAAAGAAAATGTAATGTGATTGCTAAGGAAATTCTTATCTGTTTCCATAGCAACAGACAAAAATACACTAAAGTCAGTTGGCATTGTGATGAAAACACATCATCAGACACTTTTCAGACATTACTGTGCGGAAGGTTTGACTCAATTTCTTACACAACATGTAAGAACTCCTTTCGCTCAGTGGTAGCACATATCACTTTTCATGTACTAAAGTTACTGAGTTTCTTCCATATATGAAGAATCATTATGGATTGAAAATGGATGGAATTCACCAAGCACAGGCGAAACAAATAACCCGATCACATGGCCAGCATATCATGCATCAAATGGCAAAGAATTTAGAGCAGACATAGAGACTATCATCTGTCTTCTACCACTGTTTCATGACAAAGCAGCAACTGTTTTAATGATGAAACATAGTATGGATATTTTGGAAGAATAACGTCTTTTCTAAATACAGGACAAGTAAATATCATAGCCGCAGATGCTCCGCTTTACGCAATACTAAAAGACATCCAATGAACATGGACAAACACCTATAGTGAAGATACATATGTCATAATGCTCGGAGGCCTTCACAAAAGGATGGCTCTGTGGAATACAGTTGGTGACTACTTAGCTGGAAGTGGCTGGGTTGAAGTCTTGACTGAAGCTGAAGTTGCAACAGGTGACGTTGCAGAGTCTTTCTTGAAGTGTTCGCAATTGACTAGTAAAAGACAGGCGCTTCAGATGATTGCATTTGTTTTAGGGCATCTACGTAAGAAGGCATTTGATATTGTTCAAGATCCATACATGTCCAAGGAAGAATGGATATCAGACATGTGTAGAAGTAGTCGGACATTCAGGCACTGGACTATTTTGCTAAGGCGGGAACTGTTGGTATTGTCATTCATTAGATCCCTTCGCAATCGTGACTTTGCACTGTATGTCAATTCTTTAAAGCGGTTGATTTCATTCTTTTTCGCTCTGAACCATCAGAAGTATGCTGGATGGTTGCCTGTCCATATTCGTGACATGGTACATTTGCGAGAGTCTGTCATGGAGGAGTTCGAGGTCAATGGGAATTTGGTTGTCAAGAAGACGAACAAACCCTTTTCAAGTATGCCCATTGATCAGGCGCACGAACAAAATAACGGAATTGTCAAGGGTTCTGGTTGGGCTGTAGGCCTAACCGACCATCCGACGGCGTTCAGAAAGAGGATGATAGCAGGACCCGAACAAGCACGGATTATCAATGAATTTGAAGGTCTATAAATGCAGAAAGACCCTGGACATCACCATAAAGAAACAAGCAATCATCAAGTAAATTTCTAAGAGCGAAGAAGTAGTCTTTTTGCGGAATTGGAAGATAAAAACCATTTTTTTAAACTAGAAAAGAGTTACTAACGATAAACACCCATGACGTTTGTAATGTAAATAAAGTGCAATCCATTTCTACATTGGAGAAAGATGGACATAAGCAATATTATGATTTTGTAACAGCTGTCTTAGAAGACAAAACCAAACCGTTTCAAGCACCAATTACGAGGAACAACTTGACACTTATGAAAGCAGTATGTCAGCAAAAAGGCAAACTTGCAATTGTGAAGAAAGAATCTGAATTGTTCTTTCAGTTATAAATAGCTAATAGCAGAAGAGATAAAGCTTTGAATAAGTTCTTTGAGCATGAAAATGACAAGTTACCTTCTTCAATGTCGGATGAAGGGACACTCTACCATGGCTCCAAATCAAACATTCTTGATAGCTTTTCAAACGCATCAATAGTCCCTGACACATTTGATGTGACGGCCATTGATGGAGCAGCCATTATCAATATGATTGAAGATCCAAAGCTATTGACATTTGATGAATATGCTGAAAAATTATTAATTCCATATATGTCAAGGCAAGCTGAGAGATCAACTCGAACTGATATAGTATTTGATCGATATTTTAAGAACAGTCTCAAAGCTGGAAAAAGCGAAAACAGAGGAAATTGAAACAGGAGAAAGGTATTCGGATCAAACAAGCTGCCTGAATGGAAGCCATTTCTATGAAATTCTGACAACAAGGAAGAGCTGTTTCAGTTCTTGGCAAGTCGTGTAATAAAACATGAATGGCCAGCAGAAAAAGTGATATTATCTACGGTATCATGTAGTGTTTTGTCAAACACGAACATTCAAATGGCGGAATGTGACCTGGAGGAGGCCGATACCAGACTTGTGCTGCATTTGAAAGATGCCATAGAGAGGGGAGCTAAATATGTCAAATCAGAACACTCGATAGTGATGTGGTCGTCATTCTAGTAGGGATTCTTCATTGGTTGAAACAGAACAGCTCCGATTGCCAGTTATGGGTCAGTTTTGGTAAAGGTAACCACTTCTGTTTCTACAATATAAATCAGATTGCTTCTATAATTGGAGAAGACTCTGCTGTTGCCCTACCGATGGTACATGCTCTCTCTGGTTGCGAAACGACGTCTGCAGTCCGCAAATGGGCGAGAAGTCCATATTAGAAGGTTTGAGGCTCGTTAAAGATGTCACACATGTGTTGCACAGTGTTGAAAATAAACCATTCTGTGAAACTGAAGAAATCGATCTCGCAGTCGAGAAAATTGCCATCGCAGCTTACGACAAAACGTTACCAAACATTAACGCTGTATGCAAGTACCATTTTTTTTTAAAGGCGGATAGAAAATATACAACCAACACAAAGTGGCCTCAAACAACACACTAGAAGAGCAATCCTGCAATCTAGTACTTGGTACTCGTGTCTGAACACCCAAATGAACGTCCCGTCACCAGCATCGTTCGGTTGGCAGTCTGATCCTGAAACAGATGTATGAATGCCACTCTTGAAAGCCCTTTGTTGTGAAGGCGTTGAAGGAACTTATAAGGTGTTCGTGCAAGACAGACTGCAGCAGCAATAGTAAATGTTCGTGTTCGACTGCCAAGCTTAAATGCTCGGCTAGCTGTCGCTGCGCATGTGGTATATGATTTAAGTATTTTCAGCATACTTTTCACGAGAAAATCATTGTCAATATACAGGAACATTTACTTTTAAATATGTTCTTGTGACTGATTACTAGCAACGTAGCATTTCTGTGATAATGATATTTAACTCCACAAAGCATCTGTGATACATTTTCAGATTATTTATGAAAAAGAAAAAACAATCGGATTATCTGTGATTAGTATATTTTAAATGATTTGCAATATTAGTGATGATGCTTTTGGGATATATGCCAAATATGGTTTATCTGTGATAAGTAAATCTTGAAGGATTTGTAATCATAGTGATGATGCTTTTGCGATATATGCGAAAGATGGTTTATCTGTGATAAGTATATCTTGAAGGTTTTGTAATTATTGTGATTATGCTTTTGTGATATATGCAAAGATGGTTTATCTGTGATAAGTATATCTTGAAGTATTTGCAATAAAACGGCCACCGGAAAAACATTGCGAAACCGAAATTTCGCAAACTTAAGTAACCTTTTTCTTGAAGATTTTCTTATTTGTGATAAAGTTTAAGATAAAATGCTTACTTGTGATTAATAATTGGTTATTTTTGCTTAAAGCGGGTATATACGATTTTTTATATGTGTTTAATTGTAATATATTGATAAAATATGTTACAATAACACAAAATAGGCAAGAAAAATTATACATTAAAGCCGAATTTCATAAAATGCAGCAAAGACAAATTAGCGCCCCGAGCCGATAGTGACGTACATATTTTCCTACAATAACCGAAGCATTCGTCTTTGTATTAGGATCGGAGATAGTGTGCGTTTGTCGTATGAATAGATATCGTTGCAGAATTTCAAATAAACCGTTAAACTAAGTTTAGATGCACATCGTACATGTATGGTATACATGCTGGCGAATTCGGCTGTACAGCCGTTTTCAATTTCAGAATTAAATATCTTGCTTATTTCGCATTTTTCGACACATGTTCTTCTTAACTTTTATTTTAATTTATATTGAAATATATATATAATAAGTTTTTTACACAGTTTATATAAATTCATAAATATTTGACTAAATCGTATATACCCGCTTTAAAAAAACGCGTTTTCTTCACTATGAACTTTATTTGCAAAGTTGTGATTCCCATGGGATTTTTGAATATTCCCATGGGATTTTTCTTTTTTCCATGGGATTTTCGGTTTCTCCCATGGGATTTTTCTCCAGCTTTTTTATGGGAGAAAAAATCCCATGGGATTTTCAAAAAAAAACACGTTCGTTTAGGCTATGTTATCGATTTTAAGATGTGTTAAAGCATTTGTGCTTATTTTCGTTCAATTTTCGTTGATAGAAAAAAAATCCCATTTCTTTATGGGGAAAAAAAATTCCATGGGATTTTTTTCTGATTTTTAGAGATTTATTCATGTAACGTTCAGAAACACTACATTATAACAAATGATGAACAATTCTCGCGATTTTAATGCGTTAAATCGTGTTTTAAAAAAATTAAAAAAAAAACATGGGATTTTTTCTCCCATGGGATTTTTTTTCCAATGGGATTTTTTTAGGTATAAGTTTCTAAAAGCTATATAATAATAAAAAAAATAAAATAATAATAATAATAATAATAATAATAATAATAACAATAATAATGATAATAATAATAATAATAATAATAATAATAATAATAATAATAATAATAACAATAATAATCGTGCTCAATATGAGTAATTTGTACTTTTAAGCGACTAACATTTTTATTCGAGCCGATCGTCGAGTCCGAATGGTGAGAATGACAGCAATTTACCAGTACAAATAAATCTCACTTGTGTAGAGCACGCTACCGTACTATACAAATAATCTTTATAACAATGAATAGCATTTCTCGACTGAAAATGAAAACAGTATGGATATTGATGTCAGCAATATGATAAATATTGACAAAATGAAAAACCTTGACAATAATTCCGTGTCGAATACGCATTGGATTATAGCAATCAAATTCATATAAGCATTGATAAGATAATATACGAAAATGGGTCTTATGTCATATACGGCCAGCGCAGCTCCATTCCGTATTGTTCGGTATTAAGTCACGTCAAGTTTCGTGGTCGAATTATAGCATGATAATTATTTTCACATTACGCGAATCATATGAGTTTCCCTATATATATTGTATTAAAATTTATGTTACACTATTGTGCGATGATGAAAATTGTTTGGATTTTCGAAACACGCTTTCCTGATTGTGTTAATATAAGCTATGCATTACCGAATGCGGTTGACGGTTAACACAGATCAAATAGAATGAGATAACCGTTATATAATGATGGAACACACAAAATGCAAGAGCGCCCAATATTTATTATTCTATTTGATATACATGTATACACACATCGGCCATCTTCATATAGTTTCACAGTCTTTTAAAAGACGTCATCATATTCAATGTTGCGTCAACTTCACGAACTAAGAGAATATTTAGGTGTTTTTTAGTTTTTTTATTCCACGTTATACACAGTTGCAGTATTTCATTGTCTGGTGAATACAATTGTTCCTTTCAATATTTATATCACATATGCTGTCGATTTGATTTCATCAGAATAAGTCAGCGAACACTCAGAAAAAAAACCTGAAAACAGTGAAAATTATCCACTATACTATTCATTTTTCGATCATAGACGTTTTTGTTTTAATATTGGGATAAAAACAAAAAACAATCAGTGATTTGATTCTGATTATTGTGAAATGAGAAATAATTATGATTCCAGCCCAAAAAGTACACACCATATACATAACATAATTGATTTGGTAAACAAAAATTCGAGAACATAATAAATATCATGCGAAAAATATAAAATAATGGAACATTTTACATTTTATATCGTTTATATATGTGTATATCTAATTAGTGTGCATAGTGAATGTTTTAAGATTTTTGGTACAAAAAAGGTGTATTATTTTTAAGATTTGCACTAATCTTAATAGATTAAATTCAAATCAATTCAATAAACGATGAAAAATTCAATAGTGATACTTCTGGATACTTCTGGATAACACTTTAATCGGCTTAGCAAATCGACTAGGTTAAAATATGTTTATTTTCTGCAAATACACGTTAATATTTAACCCAACAATACAGTCACTTATAAACTTTTCCAGACGCGGCACGTCTACGGTACATAGTTTACGGTGACACTGTGCATATGATGAAAATGCACTAATTTAACGAAGTACCTGCGCAGGCGTGAAAATAATTACACCAAACATATATCCACGATGGAGACACTATATTATATTATATTATATTATATTATATAATATTATAGTATATTATAGTATATTATAGTATAGTATGGTATGGTATGGTATGGTATGGTATGGTATGGTATGGTATGGTATGGTATGGTATGGTATGGTATGGTATGGTATGGTATGGTATGGTATGGTATGGTAGAGTAGAGTAGAGTAGAGTAGAGTAGAGTAGAGTAGAGTAGAGTAGAGTAGAGTAGAGTAGAGTAGAGTAGAGTAGAGTAGTAGAGTAGAGTAGAGTAGAGTAGAGTAGAGTAGAGTAGAGTAGAGTAGAGTAGAGTAGAGTAGAGTAGGGTATGGTATGGTATGGTATGGTATGGTATGGTATGGTATGGTATGGTATGGTATGGTATGGTATGGTATGGTATGGTATGGTATGGTATGGTATGGTATGGTATGGTATGGTATGGTATGGTATGGTATGGTAGAGCAGAGCAGAGCAGAGCAGAGCAGAGCAGAGCAGAGCATAGCATAGTATATATAAAATTGTGCGTACAATTAATTTTGGTTTTTCGTTTTGATGGCCCATCTGACATCATATTCACAGAAAAAAAGACGATAAAACCTACGTGATATGAAATCATACTCATTGTTTACTTTGCGAAAATTATAATATAATAGATATACAATGTACCACAATTGTATCGTATCGTAACGAAGAGCTTTGAGCTTGGTGATCGTGTTGATCTTTGAATTTCATTGACACCATTGACATGTGTTCGTGTGCGGTTGCGAGGACATAGAAAAAGCATATTTAAAAACCCATTTTTCTCAATTGGAACGCTCTTAACGGACCTATGTTATCGTAAACGGGTGACGCATGGACTTTTGTATCGGGAATAGATCACAAACAGGCGCAAAGCAATTTATCTTCACGGATGGACTGACATCGCATCGTACCAAAGTCTAAACAATCAAATAAAGTCCACGATCAGTAATGTGTTGTTCGTAAAAGAAATTACGACAGTAGAAACATAGCACTTTAGAGAGACCACAATCTGGTTCATTTTATCAATCGTTGCGTCCTTGGCGGACAAAATATTTTGAAAAACAACAAAGCATAAAACAAGAAAACACAAAGTTCTTCAAAGGCGTGTTTCAATCTTAAATACACATTAGTCAAGGACAATACTTCAGTCAGCACACTAGAGATCAAAATTGAGGATATTAATTTTTATTCAGGGATGTCAATTGTTTACAATCTGGAAAATAAAACCGTGAGTCTGAGAAAGTAGGTTCCTTACAGGGATGAAAGGGAGATCAGCCGCCCGAGCCGTGGCTAATTGTTTTATTGTAGTCTTCTAGTTGCTATTCCTGGTGAGTACATGCGGAATTTTATGCATGTGCATATGTCATTCTATAAAAAATTGACAAATAACAACGTCAAAAATAAATTAAATCGTCGAACCATATCGTATCGAACAATGAATGTCCGAAAACATATTGAGATACGTCTTTTGCATATAAATTGAAATATGCATGTCGTTTGACTTAAGAAAATTAAAACCAGTCACCAGTAATCTAGCAAATGAGCAATATATATATATATATATATATATATATATATATATATATATATATATAATATGGTAAACATAGCGTTTACAATGCGCTACTGCAGTGATTTAATTTGCTAATCGATCATTTTAATTTTCAAGATGGCGGATATTTGCAATTGTAAGATTTTCGAAAAGTAGCGAAGAGGTTTCGTCCGTTAATGTTCATGTCCGTGACGGCAGCTAATGTATCAGAAATCAATAATAAAAGACCAGGGAAAATCGGTGTCAACATCATTTCTTCTCAAATGATCGCGCACTCGAACGAATTTGTCACTACGCCCCAATCCCCTTTAACATTTACATTGATCTCAAAATCGATCCTTGACGGCTCAAATACGATTTACGGAATAATTTTGTCTATTGACACCCCTTAATTATAAAAATGATCTATCGAATAAAAAGACACGCTATATTGTAACAAAATACTAACAGTTTAAAATAGTTAAACGTTGTCATTTTATAAAATAATTAAGTCTTATTCGTGATTTCAGCGACTGACATCGGGAGCGGCCGGTCGTAGACAAATACACTTTACCGCTACCGTGCACATGTACATGTATATTGAATATCTTGAAAAATAGTAATTTCAAAGCGTAAAATAATATTTAATTTTGAGTATGTTTATTTTTTCATGTTTTTTTGTATTGCTCAGATGTTAAGTGTTTCTTTGCAAAATACCAGCATCGGAAAATTGCAGAAGAACTAAGGTTAAGACTATCCCAATGAGCTTTTATGAACTCCGACCGTGGTAAATAAAAAAGTTCTTTCAAAAAGTTCAGTAATACTTGACGTTAATGTTTAAGAAATATTTTGTTGTTGTTTCTCATATACATATGGTGCCTGTTATATGCTATTGGATGTTATGTAGATTGTATATATTGCATAAAGCTTACTTACACAAAAAACTAAAACTAAAAGTGCAGCTAAACTTATAGCGGGGATTTCGGTAATTCTACATTCGCCCGCCTAGTACCGAAATCCCCATATTTACGCCTTAAAGGGTCAATAGGTCATCGGTATGAATGGTTTTTGACTTCACATGAATGTTAAGGTGCAAAAAAAATGATATTAATGTTAATTATTAAGCACTCTTGACAGCATTAAGTTGCCTCTCAGTGGGGATTTCGGTAATTCTACACAAGAACTTAAACGCGCGCCGGTACCGAAATCCTGCTGTACAAACCTTCAAGTGTCAACAAAATTATTATAGTGTTTTTGTTTCATTAGCAACCAGTGACATGTATTATCTCCCATTCGGTTACTTCCTTTGGAAAATAATTAGCGGGGATTTCGGTACTGCTACATTCGTACGCCCAGAGCCGAAATCACCGATGTTTACGCCAATCCCCCAGATTACGCCTTAAAGGGTCTACATGTCATTATGTTTGGGTTTTGGCTTTGCATTAATGTTTATTTGCACACAATCATATTAGTGTTAATCATTAAAACACTCTTATCAGAATATTTTTTCCATTATTAAATAGTTTATTAATGTAAAAAATGTGTAAACGAATGTAAAAAAGGTAAAATGTACATTTAAAACATTGGTTACACAAAAGTATATGTAAATATGACATGACATAGTAATAATAAGTCTTCAGAAAGTATTTTCCAAACAAATCAGATGAAACAAATGATATCGTACTACCTTATTTACAATATGCTATACACTTTTGCAATTTAGTTATCAATGTTTAATCAAATCATAAATCAGCATATGTTGCCTCTTAGCGGGGATTTCGGTAATTCTTAACAAGCACATAAACCCGCGCCGGTACCGAAATCCCCGCTGTACAAACCTTCAAGTGTAAAAAAATACTGATTTAGGTTTAAATAAAGGGCACAATCGTATTTTGGGCCACCGAAAAGCACTTCCGCGTCAACAAAACGATTGAAATTATGTCAGAAACCCAGCTTTTCATTGTATATATTGCAATACACCATCGGCCGCCGAGAGCGGAATACTGCGCTTGGCCGCTAAACAATGTGGATTGCATCAAATTAAATGTCAATTTTCGATTTTATTACAAAAATAAACACTGCTATTTTATAAATATGTCAAGCACGTACACTTAACAAAAAAATCGATATATCTTTATGTAATGTAGAAAAGTAAAGCGCTTTATATATAACAATGTTTTATAATGTCTCTCTGGTTGAGTAAAAAAAACTAAACAAAACCATGTAGAACATATAATATGTTTTCATAATTAAAAAAAAAATTTAATGATGCACGTGATGTTTTATAATTGTTATAAGTTCACGTGTCATTGAACGAGTTAAGGGAGAGATGCGAGTTAAATTACACATAATTAAAAACTGATACTTTACTGTCAGCTTGATTTATAAATTGTGTTCCATCGCGCCAATATATTCATTGTTCCATGAAATTGTGTATAAAAGCAAAACGATTGAAATTATGTCAGAAATCCTGCTTTTCACATGAAATGATCTTAAACACTTTATTTATTCCAATCAGGTAAATAACAAATGTAATAATAGGGGAAGTCTATACTGTGTATTAGCAACCTGTTGTGGTGATCCCTATCTTATCCGCTCAATACACATCCACCTGGCAACTGTACAGAAAAAATTAGATTTACTTCCAAATAAACTGATTTCATTAATTGCTAACTTGTTGTCTACATTTTAAATTAACAACGATAATGGATCAACATCACCGTTGCACAATTATTAAGTTCACAGTAATCTGTACTTTAAATAGAGATAGCCTAATTAAAGACGGTGCTAATAAGGAACAAAGCGTGAATGTGGATATTAAGAAATAAGATCCTTTTTTGCATGACACTGGCAGTATATCATTTTATCTTATATAAATAAGCCACATTTAAGACATGGATAAAATTAAAATAAGACACATTTGCATCTCTCATTTCTTGAAAAAAAAATAAGCACGCAGTCACATATAAATAAGATACATTGAAGACACAGAAAAAAATAAATAAGACACATTTGCATATTTCACTAAATTTTCTTTAAAAAAAACATGTGAAACTGAAGAAAAACATTTATTACTGACACATTATTCTAAAAGTCGACTGACAACTTAAGTTCAAAGAGGGATTTACAATTAAATAAGATCCATTTTCGCATGATGCTGGTTGTAGAGCAAGCAATACATTTCTTACTGACACATTATTCTAAAAGTCGACAGGCAACATAAATTCAAAGAGGGAACCACAATTAAATAAGATCAATTTTCGCATGATACTGGTTGTATAGCAAGTAGTCACATATTAATTACAGCTGGAATTCGTTGCAATAATTTTGTTAAGTGTGCGTGCCACTGAACGTTGCGTTAAGCGAGAGTGTTGTCATTTTGTTAGTTTTATATTTTGGTATTATGTATGAGTATTGCTTGTTTTGAATTTGAAATAAACGCTTTCTGGCAAATAAGCATCGTCTTAATTTTAATACAAATAATGAACAGTTGACATACAAAATGTCCAATAACATACCGGCAATAACATTATATATATGTTAATTTCTTTGCATGTTTATACCGAAATTATAGCCGACATCGGCAGTTAGGGACATTTTGTGACACACTTTAACACATCAAACATGCATGATAGTTCTTTTTTCATATGATATCCCCCTGGTTGCTTACCGGTGTATTGATGCAGTTGATAACGAGCACCCCGCCGGGACTACAGTAGGGTGCTAATACACACGTGTATCGTATTCAATACCCGATCTATGCTACAACGTGTAAGAACGGGAATTTCGGTAATTCTACCTTTTTAAGGCTCGGATATCGAAATCACCGTTACTCCGATAAACGATCATAATTAGGCTTATGTATGAAGTGAAAGGACAGTTGAAAGTTTCCATTTTGCACGTTAATGATTCTGATAATATGGTGACAAAGGCAGCAGTCCTATGTAGTATTGTGTTTGACCGGAGAGTAGCGTGATCTGTGTCGGTGTTGGGCGCTCTGAGGGCGCAATCCGGCTACATAGGTACATAGGAACCTCTTGTGGCTATAGTCCATGGATCGGGTTCGGCAGACAGGGAACATGTAAATTTTTATATGTATGTTTTATACCGTAATTACCTAAACGTATATTTATCCTGGTTACTTATTTACTAAGGTTTGAGTTAGTCGCAATGATTGTAGATACGTTGTACTATATTTAGTAAGTATTTGGAGGACGAGTGGCACGGGCACGCGCTTTATTATCACTTATGCAAGGTACGCGTTTTGTTTATATACGTATTTTTGATATTCCGATAGGCTTAAGAGAGGTAATTTATTCAAGTAAAACGCGAGATTTTTTGCGATGCCTTTTTATAACTCTTGTTTAATTAATTACATACGAATATACATCTAAATTTTAGATGATTTTTACGAGATTTTTTTTTCGGAGAAAGATATATTGAGATTTTGATATTCCATAGAATGCGAGTTTCCATATATATTTTCTATTGCAGGGGAGGTAATTAAAAATGTTAAAGTCTCCGAATTGGTCTTTGTTGTATCTATTTACGTTTATTTTCAAGCTAATGGCGATTAAAAAATTAATTATTATTAGTATGTGCTCACATGAATATTGGTACGGATATATCGTGTTCATATAATTGTTACTACATCCATGTCATTCATCATTCAGGTCGGGCTACACAAATCTCGTGAAGAGGCCAGAAAGAGTAAAAAAGGCCAGTAGGACCTGTTAACAAACTATTATACACACACTCTTCACTCATCGTGGTGCTCTCGCATGTCTGAGGCGATATATAAGACCGATGTCATATATAATACTGTATTCGCTGGTATTTTCGGTTAATATGTTAGATTGCTTAGGACACAATGAATCTAGTGTATTTATATTTAATCGAAGTGAGCTCATTGTTGTTTCTGGCGGTATTCAATTTCTGGTAATAGTTTCGCGATTAAAGACGTCGGTTCTCGGTTAGGAGTTAGGTGTGGAATGTTCTTATTTGTTAATGTGCCAAGTGCTTAAAGGCGGTTTATCGCACTTTATTAGTCGGCGTTTCAAGAGGATGGGTAATAAATGCAAATCAGTAGGTGCTTAGAAGACTTAAGTACGGCAAGAACCACAACTCACTCTGCTAGGAACGATTACCACTGCCTGTCTGCAGTAGACGACAAATGATTCTGCTCTAGCAGTGAATGTATATACCAGCTTGTAAACGCCATTGGCCAGTCTAGTGTTTATCATTAAAATATGTACATATTGGCTGCTTTCATGGAAAACGGGGCTTAATGCACGTCAAATAAGATTAGCCTGTGCACAATGATAAGCATATGCAATGCGAACAAGCTAATCAAGGACGACAACAGCGAACAACTTCAGTGCCTTCAGCGCTTTGATTTATAATAAACATTATGTCCTATGTTATATGGCGTATAGCTGCTAATATATGTGTGTATAAAATATGTTAACCGTCTTTATTTTTTAAATAAATGAAATCATACTAAAACTCTACGAATTGAGGATTTACATGTTTTTATGAGCTGTAAAAGATTATTACAAACAACAATTATTATCTTTTTTAATGCAGACACTTTAAAAGACTGTAGGTGCGGACCCAGGATCCTGCGATAAATCAAACGGAAAGGTACTTTAGGTACTTAAGCTACGTTGATGAAACTCGGACATTGTTGACGCCCTGTCTTCAATAAATACTGTTTTTGAGTGAGGTAAAACTTACAAATGTATTTGTTAGCCAATTTACGTGTATCGTGGTATTTTGAAATTATTTTGAAAATAACTGGGCTGAGCATTGGTTTCGGTAGAAAAGTACTGTGTATTATAATAACAATTAATGAGTTAATTTACTACTTACAGTATCGTTATTTTCATCAACATCATCGTTTTCATCGTTATCATCATCGTTATCATCATCAACATCATCATCATCTCATCATCATCATCACCATCTTCATCATCATTATCATCATCATCATCATCATCATCATCATCATCATCATCATCATCATCATCATCATCATCATCATCATCATCATCATCGTCATCATCATCGTCATCATCATCGTCATCTTCATCGTCATCATCATCATCATCATCATCACCAACAACATCGTTATGGTCGTCATCGTCGTGATCATCATCATCAGTGTCATCATCATCATCATCGTCATTGTCATCGTCGTTGTTCTCCTCCTCGTCGTCGTCATCGTCATCATAGTTGTCATCGTCATCATCGTTATCATCATGAACAATTTCAACAACCGTAAAACCTATCGCTCAGCTCATTTTTGCAGTGAATTCGGATGTTATATCAAATCTTTTTTATTAATAGAGTTTGCTGCTTAATGTATTAATAACTAAATAATAATGTTGATAATATTGAAAATAAATGGTTTCAATTTTATTTATCCGTTTAAGATGCAGTATTTGACCAAGTCAATTTGTCGCTAAAAGTATTCATTACACATTCAATCCAAAAAGCGTTACGAGTTGCTATTGAAACTATAATCGCATTCCGATAAAAATGGTGTCTGTATTAGGGCCTGTTTAATTTCTACGCTTTATTGCAATTCGTAAAAATATTGATAAGGGTACCGGTATATCTAGACACACTCTGTTATCCAAACAATCCTTGTGATCATAAACAAATAAAAAATGAAATATAAATAAAATTAGATGATAAAACATGGTATCTTCCTTTTTGCTGTTGCTAGTTATCAACAGAGTAGCAAAACTTTTAAATATAAATTATATTCAATTCATAGCACGCTTAAAGATTTGAAGTTTATCTAAATCTATAAGCACAGACATATTTATGTTTGTTAACACAAAGCTGTAGCAGTTTTCTGATTGCGCTTGAAAAGATGTGATTGTTGTTGTTGCATTAATAGTATCATTAGTTTGTATTTCCAGATTAGGTATTCCAACATACATTTTGTTTTTAATCAGATGTCTTATAATTGGCATTGCAGTATTTCAATAACGAGTAATCAACACAATTGACTTTATGTATTTTTAATTGTTTATCCATATTATCATTAACACTTGAGGGAAAAATAAGCTGTGTCATTTTTTATTTTTCATTTTACTTATGGTTCGGACAACTCTGCTTTTACTATATGCCGTAATAATTATAAGTTTCCGGTCACTTAAAGATATTGTTTTTCGTGTTGGAAAATTTAAATACGAAAAATATTTAGAGACAAGTGTGTTATGTTTGTTTGTCAATTATTTAATTGAAGTAGAAATAATACATCAATGTACATAATTTTATTGTGTTGTTCCCTTCGTTCTTTACTTTAAAAATACAACTTAACAGCTTTGCAATCAACTGAAATAATATATAAAAAGTAAAAACAATAAACGTTTGGCTTTCTTAATACGATATCATTTCAAACGCTGTTGGAATGAACCATTGCTTATTAGAGGTTTACAAGGTAATTTACCCAAGTACGCAAATGTAATGGTCGATTGGCGACTATTACAAAACTGTCCTCTGCCCCCAGTGCAACATTCATAACACGTTTGAACATCTTTTCTTTATATGCCCTAAACACGCTGAACAGAGACTAGAACTAAGTGCAGGGGTAATAGCGGCCTACAAAAACCCACTTATCATTAATCGCGACTCACTGTTGATGCCTCCAAGCGGAATCGCTCCTGTTGTGCGACTGCACGTGTTTAAATTTTTGCGCGACACGGGCTACTTAGATAAAATATAATATTCCGTTGGACTATTAGCGGTAGATAGAAATAACAACACATACCGTCAGGTATATACTGCTTCATTTATTCAAATTAATAATAGCAATCTTATGTACTAATGACGGGCGGGACTCGGACGATGGTCACTTCGGTGTGCACCATATGGCCACTCGTCTGGGCCCGAACTGAACCTAACCCTATTATCCCGGCCCTATAGGAAAATTAAAATAAATAAATAAATAAAAACTCAGATCAATAATGGCAACTTTATGTACTAATGACGGGTGGGTCTCGGACGATGGTCACTCCGGTGTTGTCCATATGGCCACTCGTCTGGGCCCGGCTCGAACTTATATACTATTATTAATTAATTTGGTTCTAAAACTGTACCGTAAAACAATCCATGATATATGTAATTTTAAAGATTCCAATTAATAATGACTTATGACAAGAGGAAAATTGCATCAACAAATAAATAGATATAGAAACACTGCATGTAATGTGCACGCCGAGAACCTATAATTGTATTTGGGGTCCAAATGTACTTTGGATTGGTAGTACATTACAATGCAGTGTCCAATAACACCTTGTTGACGTCAATACATAAATAAACAATACTATAAACAAGGCAAAGATGAGGGAGCTGTCTATAACGAACGTTCGCGGTTTCCTCGTCTGCGCTTTATGATATATAGGAAAATTACACCAATAAATAAATAGATAAAGACTAATTATACTAAAACGACGGAAGGGTACGTCCCCCCCCCCCAATACATATGTCACTTGGCCCCTTTCGACCACTATGGATAAGCTCTAAGCCTTCTTTTACAACCAAATAGCGCTCTAGGTAACAAAACCCAGGGTTCCGCGAGACCCTCGCTTTCCTTCTCTTAAGCTGTAATCAGTAACAACGACGAAGGTAGGGGACACAGACAACATACTTCCACGCAGGATCGGAAGACGCAGTAAGTGCGTACGTGGGCAAATTTACCCACAGTGCAACCCCTATAGGTGTAAATATTGTTGTAATTAAATGTGATTAGTTAACATTTTTCCCATATGTACAAGACTTAAACATGTTGAGTAGAGCGTGTCGGCTGGGCCAGAGGGCGCGCCTGAAGAGATATCTCTCGCCCGTGCACTCTGGCTCCGTTGACATGACATCCGTGCACTCTGGCCCCGTTGACATGACATACCCAACATGACAAAAATAAAAATAAAAAGAGAATGGTGACGGTATTTTTTGTTGTTGTTTCCCCTACTGTAGCGTAGGTGATGTTTTTTTGTAGAGTAGTGTAAGTATTTTCCTTGCATGCCTGTGCCTTGTTACGTTTGACGTTGAATTGTAAACCTTGTATTGCTAACCTGCACGTATTACCCTTGTCACTATGAGGATCAGATCGAATTAGAGGGATGGTCAGCATTAACATCCCAGATCTATTCCCTCCTTAACAAAATGCACTAATACATATAATAACCATTTGTGTAACCACTAGCAATATAAACAGGAAGAAGAACGTGCGCGCTCTCTCTCTCTCTCTCTCTCAAAAACAAAAAAAGGCGCGTGAAAATTGTCTCCCAAAGAAAGAAAGTGTAGAACCAGATATTGTCCTCCCTGTACCACCAACAACCAATCAGTCATCTCGGTCCAACCACACAAACGCAGCCCCTTTTCTACTATATTAAACTTCAAAACTATTCTGACCCTTGCAACACCATTAAACACCTGACAATATCCAACAGCACAACAGAGAGAGCCCATGTGAATTTACACCAAGACACAGGGCAATAGAGTAATATCTGTACTAATCTATGTTTATGTACTAACAAGTCCTCCGCGAGGGACGTTAAACGGGGGTGCAGTGTATCGGTGCTGTACACCGGGCACTTAAAAGAACCAGGGGCGCCTCTGGAATCGGGGCGCCCTCTGTATCCCGCTCGAACCCCCACTAACACCTCTTGGGGCGGAGAGCACAAAAACCACACACAAACTTTAAGGAATTAACATTAATGCCAATAAGGATAATGATAATCTAGAAATAATAGGAATACTGCAAAAACCATTTTGATAAAAGGCAAACCACTACATAATCCATTAAAAAAAAAAAAAAAAAAAAAAGCATCTAGTCACATTAAGGTCTCATTGGCCATCGTGCTATGATGTATAATATGACCTTATTTTCTCCCCTGAAGGGTCACAGGGGCAGGTCGATACATCTGTAGTCGAGAAGAAGCTGGACGTCCTGTAAATAAATCTCAAATACACACTGTACGAAAATCCGTATGTCCGAAAATTTAGAATCATGAAAAAATAAATATTTTGGCTTAAAAAGGAAATGTAAGATAATTTAGAATGTAAGAGAAAATACGGTGGTTTTATGGTGTTTAAATCGATAAGAAATAGCAAAACCCAAAGACATTATCTCAAGTGTGATTTTCAAAATTTTTTATATGAATGTACACACACGGTAAAACAAGTCTATTAAAATGCAATACCTTCATTGGTTCTCATGTTTTTAATAATTATTAAACATAGGTATTTGTGAACACTTGTTGTTAAATAATATTGAAATGTTCACGCATACTGAAAATAAAATCATTAGCATAACGGCTAAGTTGGTTTTTACTAAGATTGCAATAGTGTTTATTTTATTATTATGAATCTTATGAGGATAACTTTGATAGTATGACACATAGTATCTGAAGAAGATATATACATAATCACATATGTTGTTGTTGTTGTTGTGGTTATTGTTTCAATATTTTATGAGTATCATACATTCAATGACGAATAGCTATTAATTTGTCATACAAACACCATAATTATTATTGGATTGCGGAGATTAAACAAATCGATTCCCTAGTAACTGATATAACTGATACATATTTTGAGCGACAATTTGAAACTAAATCTAGTTTTATTTAAATTTGATTATTTTAATTACAGATTTTTTTTTATTAACCCCAATTAATGTGTACGCAACGTTTCTTTTATTTAAATCGCTGAGTACGAAGCATCAAGCTATTTTTTAATTAATTGACAGTGATCTTTAATGTATGTCATAATATAAATTGAAATCAATCTTAATTAAAGCTTGAGTGGTTGGTTTGTAATAAGTTTTGTAAATGTTGCTGTAGTATTAGTATGCACAATAAATAATAACGTTCTGGCATATTGTGATGGTGATATGATTATATATTGCACAATGAATATGTGATGATGTTCTTGTGATAATAATGAGGCTATAATTAGTTTTTGAATTAAGCTAGCTAATTTCAAATAAGATACAAACACATCCCAATCCTAAAATTATCAGTAAGTTATAGTATTGTTTGCCTCTCAGCGCATAATTAATTGAAGGCCTAGTTTATCTGTTAATCCTCGCCCCATGTGGTGTCCTAGTGGGTACACTGATATTAATACACGATGTATTGGTCCACAATTAAATCTCTTATAAAACATGTCTCTCAGGTGACTGAAAAATGGCTGTGTAAATACAACAAATACTACTACAACGGAGACTAAGATAACACATGTTACAATTAATTTGTCTTCCTTGCGTTCTTCTTATACGGCAAACACTTCTAAAACAAAAAAGCAAAATGCCGCTACTGCTACTGCTTCGGCTACTCTTACTTCTACTGCTGCCGCTGCCGCTGCCGCTGCCACTGCCACTGCCACTGCCGCTGCCGTTGCCGCTGCCGCTGCCACTGCCACTGCCGCTGCCGCTGCCACTGTCGCTGCCACTGCCACTGCCACTGCCGCTGCCACTGCCACTGCCACTGCCACTGCCACTGCCGCTGCCAGTGCTGCTGCTGCTGCTGCTGCTGCTACTGCTACTGATAGTGCTACTGCTACTGCCACTGCCACTGCCACTGCCGCTGCTGCCGCTGCTACTGCTACTGATAGTGCTACTGCTACTGCTACTGCTGCTGCTGCTGCTTTTGCTGCTGTTGCTACTGTTACTGCTACTGCTACTGATACGGCTACTGCTACTGCTACTGCTACTGCTACTTCTACTTCTACTGCTACTTCTACTGCTACTGCTTCTGCTACTGCTACTGCTAGTGCTACTGCTACTGCTACTGATTCTGCTACTGCTACTGCTGCTGCTACTGCTGCTGCTGCTGCTGCTACTGCTACTGCTACTGCTACTAGTTATAATAATTCTCCTTCTACTTCTCTTTCTACTATTGCTAGCGATGCTTCATAATTTATTTTTAAAAGTATCATTTTGTTAAAACAGGAAAGAACTGTTATATATATTTTCTTAAAGGTGTAAAGAATCTAAACTTTTCTGCGATTAAAGTTTTATTTAACTGGATAAGTATAGGCCACATAACAGACGCTATTGTACTAATTTGTACTAAACAACATTTTGTCATAATCAACAGTTTTAACATGCCGCAGTTTCCTTGGAAGTTAACCTTTGATTGGACTTATGTATAAAACATTAACAAGGTAATTGTTGACAGTTTGTCCTGTCACAATTATATATTAGTTGAGCCAAACGTGTTATAAAGATCCCTGTTGGGGTGGCGATGAATACTATTTATATTGTTCAACAGTGGGAGACTGAGGAAACATACGTTACAATTAATTTGTCTACGTTGCCTGCTTTTTCTTTATATATTTTTCTTTCTAATCGTTTAAGTTTAGTTTTAGTTAAGTAAGTATATCAATTTACATTTTTTGATAGATATTTATTTGGATAGTAATAGTATGTTTTATTTGACTTGACATCATTGAACCGGTTTATTCATTGATAAGATCGGGATCTCCACAGGTGTTTATTCTCGATTGTTAGGTGGGGAGAAGGGTCCGAATGATAATGTTGTCGTCGGCTTACGAATCACATTTCACAAGTTTTAGACAAATATGCATACGTTATAAACCTAATTTAAGTATTTCATAGATAATAACTTATCTTTATTTTGATGAACTACGTTTAAGGTATAAAACTATAATTATCTATTTGTTGTGTGCCGCATACATACCATCTTGCTTTTTTAAATTTGATCACAACGGTCCGAAGTCATAAACATTCATTATGCATGGTTGCTAAGGCACAGTGTATACTAACTAACCTATGTTTATTGTTGTTTGCTAGGGTTATTATTTTTAATTTTTTTTTATTGGGGGGGGGGGGGGAGGGCTTTTATAGAAGATTTCAACTAGTCCTTCAATTAACGAAAAAAAAAATATTGGTATAGGAAATATAAAAGAGTAATAGACAGCTTCCTTCATGCTGTTCTATTATGGTGTTTTAACGCATATAATTATGTATGGTTGATGAAGCACATTGTATGCTACCGATGTTTATTGTTGTTTGATGATGATGTTAAGTTGGTGTTGCTGTTGTTGTTGATGATGATGAGGAGGAGGAGGAGGAGGAAGAAGAAGAAGAAGAAGAAGAAGATGATGATGATGGTGGTGGTGGTAGTGACGACGACGACGATGATGATGATTTTGATTATGATAATGAGATTTGAATTAAATTAATGCGCAAAGATTTTTCTTTTTAGCGGCCAAGTGCAGATATCTGCGCTCGGCCGCTGTAAGGGTTATGTAATATTTGCAATCTACATAGGAGTCAATAGCATATACCAAGCACCATATGTTTATGAGAAACAAAAGCAAAATATTGGCAATCGCTGAAATCTCGAATATGACTTAATCATTTGATTAAATGAAAACCGGTAACTATTTTAAACTGTTATTATATTGCAACAACATAGCGTTGTTTATCCAAAAGACCATTGTTATAATTACAGGGACGTCAATAGGCCAAACTATTCAGGAAATATGATTTGAGTCGTCAAGGATAGATTTTGAGATCAATGTACGTCCGATGAGATTTTAAGGGAGTTGGAGGCGTAGGGACAGATTCGTTCGAGTACGCGATCATTTGAGAACAAATAATGTTGAAGCTTTATCGGAATTCCGGAAATTTGCGATCGGTACCGTTTTTTCCTGGTTCTTTTTTATTGATTCTGATAAGTTAGCGGCCGGCACGGACTTGAATATTAAGTGACGAAAACCTCTTCGCTACTTTCCGAAAATCTTCGACATGTTGCAAATATCCGTAATATTCCGCATTGTACTCACCAGAAATTGCAACTAGAAAGACTACAATAAATCAATTAGCTACGGCTCGGGCGGGGATTTACCTTTTATAAATGTAAGGGACCTTATGCCCCAGACTACCGGCTATTTTTTCCGGAATTCGAACTTGATACACTTGATATCCCTGAATTAAATATTAATATCCGCAATTTTGATCTCTAGAGTGCTGACTGTTAGTATTGTATTTGACTGAAATGACTGTCGATTATGTGTTTTTAAGATTAAAACAAGCTTACGAAGAACTTTGTGTTTGCTTTTTTGTACGCTTTCTTTTTAAAAATGTATTGTCCGCCACGGACGCAACAATTGACCAAATTTACCAGATTGTGGTCTCTTTAAAGTGCTGTGTTTCCACTGCCGTGATATCTTTAACGAACTACACATTATTGATCGTGGACGTTTTATACTCTTATTGAATCTGTTTCCCCAAAATATGCTCTTCTATTAGTAGATGTTTAGGTGACGATGTTCTAATTATAGATCTTACACGGCCAAGAAACACTAGACAGGTCTTTGCAAAGAGAGCTGTTGGATATCGTGAATGCGTTCAATGTGGCCTGTTTACATGTATTTCAGAAAGCTATGTGCAATGTTTTATGGGGATTTCTATCAAATTGCCAATTGCAAAATTTGATTTAATTCATTCGGACCTACAAGCGGGAAACTTCTTCATTAAAATTCAATGGGCTTTTAAGAAGTTCGTTGAAAGGCCAAATTTGACGTCAAACAGCAACGCCGAAAAAATTGCTACTCAGTCTTATTTATCACTTTTTTTGTAAGATTTACCAGTAGACGTTCTTCAGTGAAATTAAGCAAACACACAGTGCCGACAAGTATGGAAGGGTATTTAGGTAAAAATTACATCCTTCTTTGTGACTGTGTCATGATTCTTGATGGTACTTTCAATTAGTATGTAGACACCTTTTCATGCTTGATGACACTTACATTTTGCCTGATGTCCAATGTTTATTTACATTCTGCTTAATGGTATCATGCATGTGTACAGATGCAACATTCTTGTTCGTTAATTGCATGCTGCATATGTGTATGTTGGTTTGTGCAGAGAGACTTGTGCAATAGGCGCAGTGCATAATGGAATCAAATATTAATGCGTTTAATAAATTAACGCGATGGCAAGATGTGAGTTTCACCCAAGCATAAAGCAACATACTATCATGCATGATACAATGATGTCAATTGACAGTCATTCCGAAATGCTACGGAGGACTACGGAAATTTACGGCGTATAACGGAAATTTATGTTATAGGAGAAGTTGCGCCCCTTTGTAAGATATTTGCTACTGAAACGAACTAACCGCGTGTTTGTAGACTTAACTTTTTTTTGGTTAATGACTAACCATAATTTTTATACAGTAATTTACCTTCAATAACCAAAGAAAGTCTATGGATATTTCAATATATGCTACTAATGCTTGTATGCAGAGCTCCAGATAAGACGCTTAAAGTCGTAAAAAATTCAATTAAATTTAGTAAAAAAGTAGACTTAAATTCTGTGCTTACGGTTACACATTGGAAAAATAAAATAAGAATTCAAAATGTGTGATCATGCGTAAAACTCAATATCAATGCATATAATGTAAACATTTTATCAATGAGTTCCCACTCGTCTAGGCCCTCATTACAATTATGAAATCAACAGCACTTTAACGTTATTATGAATAACAGACCATCTTTACAACAGTCGAAAAGCCGAACGTTTTCCATTATCTGGTCCTTTTATCGCAAAAAGTCTGCTGTAACCCGGCAATTGTCATGAGCTCTTCTTAGACTATAAACCTAAATGCGGATGTGCCAAAAATTATACTTACCTGAAAAAAAGAATTAATAATAGACTTTAAGGCTGGATTTTTTATAGAGTGTAAACCAAGATTTTGCTGAAAAAGTTATCTGGAACTTTGCATGTATGTTGAGAGGAAATCGATTACATAATTTCAAACTTACTAGAGTACTTTTATATTGCACCACATAAAATGCTATAAAACTATAATATTGAAGTGCACATATAAACTTTATTATAGATGGGTAGGTATTTCGTGTCAATCTCTTTCACATATGAAAGAGCTGTTGGTCATGCTGCTTCAAGTACATATAGATGCATGACACAATTTAGATTCAGCAAAATAAAACACTAGGTATTTGCCAAGAGTCAAATATATACGAGCAGTAAGAGCGTAATCGTGCGCAGCGAGACTTACTCATGTAGAATTGAAACTCTTATTGCTTTCTTTCGAAATAATTTCATGTGTCCGATCTAATATGCAATATGCCCGGTGTTTTTTTAATGCGGATTAATGTTCCGTTTTAGATCCATAATTAACGAATGCCTCAATATAAAAAAAAAAATGAACACCGGAATAATGTTCACCGACATTTTTTCATACCGATTGGATATAAATATTATAGAGCTTAACAAAAAATACATTAAGCCCTGTTCTCCCGGCACATGTGCTGGACAAACAGGTGGTTAGCGTGTGGCTATGATAATGATCAGTGAAAACATCTTTTTGAATGATAAATAATCATATTATAACAAAAAATCAAATATTCTATAAAAAAAATTCACTATCGTTTTATATATAACAAGGTATCCAACTCGAAATCATCCGAAAACGGGGTGCATCGTTTTGAGCAGCCATTACTAAATTAATTTTGCAGCGATTTTCATGACCCGGTCTTATTCAATGCAGAAATGAATTTCCTTTTAGGAAATGTATATATCTTGTTATATTTATACACATGCTGGGTCAAATTTTAAGAAATAACGCTATACATAATTCGCTTGACCCAGTTGTGATCGATCAGACCGTATTTATGAATGAAATCTCCAGTTGTAAAGACACACCTCCGCATTGGAGCAATGAAAGCACTCGTGTGTTTAAAATGTCAGTTGGTTGAAATGTATGTAAACAAAGGTTTCAAAATGCGCTGGACAGTTAGTTTTGATGCATAATGCAACGGCAAGCACGGTAAGAATGTTTTTTTCATACGTTTTATTGAATTATGGTATCGAGGTTCGTGAACTTTGCAGGGAAAATGCCCTTTACTCCGTGAAGATTTCAGTCATGAATACTGTCTGATCGATCACAGTTGGGTCATGCGAGTTGTGTATCGTGTTATTTCTTAAAAGTTGACCCAGTATTTGTAAAAATATTGCAAGACATATACATTTCCAGAAAGGAAATTTATTTCTGCGTTGAATAAGACCAAGATCGTGAAAATCGCTGCAAAATTGATGAAGTAATGGCTGTTTAAAACGATGCATCCCGTTTTCGGATGATTTCGAGTTGGATACCTTGTTATATATATATTTAACTTATTTTATGTAAGAAAAGTTGATTTTTCGTTATAATATGATTACTTATCATTCCAAAAGATGTTTTCACTAATTATTATTATAGCCACACGCTAACCACCTGTGGCTGGACATACACCTTTAAAAAACACTATACAAATTCAAGTACTTATGCACTTAATTGAGTGTAAACAATGACGGTTGAAATCCGTGCGTGGGAATTTTTCTGGTAACCAAGAGCGACTTCAACGTTCATGACAAACCTGTTTATATGACATTTATTTATTTATTTTTTCCAACTTGATTGAAAATTATGATTTATGATATTTTAATACATGTAGTAGAAGTAGTTGTTTTCTAAACGAGGAGTACAATAGTACAGTACTAGACACGAGTACTTGTAACTTTCAGGTTTCTCTTTATACCACAGACATTATATAGTCATAAAATGATAAATATGTGTTTATAGAAATTGTAATTATAACATGGTAAACAGACTAGAGAAATCTGAAAGTTTCACGCACAGGTCTGTGGCAATGGGGGTTTGGGCTACTTTATAAATATGAGGTCGATATGCAATGCACATCGGTAGATTACGTCTACTGTAATTATTTGGACTAGGGAAGGGCCACAATTCCAACACATCAGCCCCGTTATGTCCTGAATAAAATATAATTTCTTGAGTGCCAATTGCATCTTACAAATATCAAAAACATTCACGGCAGTCAATGCATTGTGTAGGCCTACTGGTCTTCATGGCAATAATGAACGTATTTAGTTTAATGGAGATTATATAACAAAGGGAACTAATTCAGCTTATTCAGTTTACTAGTCAAAATGATTCGGATGTTTTCGCTTTTTTTCCGAAAAGTAATTTATTCAACATACGGAAAATAAACGCGCGCCACCTGTTGTCATAATTTAGAAACTAGCATTCTGCTTACTGCCTGTTGCTAACTGCCGTTGTTAATGACGCTTAGTGGCAAAACCGATTATGACTGGTTTCAGGAATAATGAACACACAAACATCGGATAGTCACCAAGCATGTTGAAACAATCATCAAGTATAACCGATAGAGAACAAGCATGTTGGAACTGTCATGAAGCATGTTAGAATAAACATCACGCATAATGTAAATTTTCATCATGAATGATGTAATGTTGCAGCAATCATCAAGTATAAACGAATAGACAACAAGCATGTTGTAATTGTCATAAAGCAAATTAGAATAAGCATCAGTCATAATGTAAATATTCACAACGAATGATGTAATTTTTACCTAAATATCCTTCCATAGACGTGTGTTGTTACTAAAATAGACAGAGATTTGAGCATTGGGAGTGACCTAATCATACTGTGCTTTGGCAGTATTACGGAATACCGTTAGTGCCATCGTGGTTACACATTAAAATCCAGAGGGCGAGAACGCGAGAACGCGATAGTACGATGGCGACAGTGTGACAATACGATGATGACAGGGTGACAATACGAGGGCGACAATGCGATAGTACGATGGCGACAATGCGAGAACGCGATAATACGATGACGACAATCAGACAGTGCGATGACGACAGTGCGACAATACGATGGCGACAGTGAGATAGTACGATGGCGACAATGCTACAGTTCGATAGTGCGATAATACGATGACGACAGTTCGAAAATACGATGACGACAGTGCGACAATACGATGGCGATAGCCGACAGTGCGATAGTACGATGGCGCCAATGCGATAGCGCGATAGTATGATGGCGGCAATTCGAAAATGCGATGGCGACAGTGCGACGATAAGATGGCGACAATGCGATAGAACGATGGCGACATTGCGATGATACCACGGCGACAGTACGATATGACTATCGCATTGTCGCCCCCGTACTATCGCACTGCCGCCATCGTATTGTCGCACTGTCGTCATCGTACTTTCGCGTTCTCGCATTCTCGCCCTCTGGATTTTAATGAGTAACCACGGTGGCCCTAACGGTATTTTGTACAGTGAAGTGCGTAAAATCTGGTTTGGAATAACAATTTATATGCCGAAAACAGATGTTGAAAACCCGACTTTGTTTTATAAGTAGTAGTTTTGAAATGAGTTTATCGAGCATTGAATAAACATATTAAAATAAAATTCATGTTCGTATCGGTTGAAGTTCTTGTTAATAGTAGAAGCAAATAACACAATAAAACGCTGATTGGGCTTACTAATTTGAGGCAAGAAAAAACACATCGCGCTATTATATATAACATATAACGCGCATCCGCAAAGTTCGAGCGCCCGTCTCGCTACCGTCGTTTCCGGTGAAAGTTTCGCACAGGAGCTACCGAGTTTGGATATGAGACCACTAATCATGGCTTGACTTTATATATCAGTCAGCGTAGAACCTGACCAGACTGCGCGGTTGGACAAGCTAGGATGGACCAACTTTGGCCGCATATGACATAAGACCCATTTTCGCATGACGCGGGTCATCTGACCTTTATAATGTGTATATAGCTTTGAATGGCATTTGCACATAGTTTTTTGCATGGACTTATTGTTATGTTAATGTGTTGCACGCTTTCAAAAGCAGAGGGCATATATAAGATCAATTATACTACGGAGTTCATTTTCTGTTGCAAAATGAAATGTAATAAAGATTGTTACTCAGCGGTGTGTACAGTATGACAGCGTTGTCTGTCTGCGATGCATTTTTATTATGCCACGACAGCGCATTTACGTTGGAGACGCTGACATGATATTTTAAAGTGTTATCGGATACCCATCCGATAACATTTTTAAGCTCCGCCCATCAATATCCGTTTTAAAACTCCGCCCATATTTGGTTTACTCAATGATTTTTTTTAGCGTTCCATGTTTAAGCCCCGCCCATTCTGAGAACTACTTTTTTGTAGGCGTGGTATGTCGCTCCTTTGATTTAAATGGAAACAAACAGCGATTCATATTTTATTCAGAAGTTATAACATTAATAAACAATAAGTTGTTTTTTTTAAACAAAACTAACACTTTATTTAGTATATATCTATAGGGAAATATAAATTAAATGAGCATTAATCAATCGAAAAAAATTAAACAAATACAAATGTGCACCGCTAGCCTACCATTCATTGGCTGCAGATGAACACAATTTAAAACAGTAATGATAAACATTTAAAACGTAACACAAATATACTTAACACGTTTTAAATAAAATATGACAGATTTGATCAAGTTAAAGAAGAATTTATGACAAATATTCACTAAACATCTCGTCTAAGATTATATAAAAAAAAATTAACTAATACTTTACAAATGCTTTCCTTTTTTGTGTCATTCTTATAAAAAGCAAGGCAAACAGGTGAATAGCATACACAAAGAATTAACATTGACAAAGTAAAATAATTAATACTTGATTGAGATGCTTTGCTAATGCCTGCCATGCCTAATAATACATGAAAATTTCATTATTTTTAAGTGTCTGAAATCAAACTTTCACACAAAAATGATTCTATCTCCACAATCAAACAGGAAATTTGTGTGGTCAACCTGAAAATAAAATAAAGATTCCTTTAGAAGAAAAAACATCATCAAACATTCATTGCATAACTGCTTTAACCCTTTCAGTGCTTGAACCGAATTTTGAAGGCCTTTGCAAACAGTTTGGATCCAGATGAGACGCCACAAAACGTGGCGTCTCATCTGGATCCAAACTGTTTGCTATTCTGATAGTAATCGTTGAAAAAAATGAAGAAAATGCTTATTTTACAAATTCAGCAGACGACATTTTAGCAGACGACAAATTTCCCAGCATGCAAAGGGTTAAAAATAAAAATCCAGATATATAATTTGCATTAAAATTGAAACTTTATAAATATAGTGACATATAGATTTATGACATATTCAGATAAAACAATTACATAAATACTCTCAAAAATAAATTTGTCGACAAAAAAGTATTACCTTTCCGACAAATTAATTAGATGGGTTGATGTGAAGCTGTGCCGGGATGCAGTTGGGGGGGGGGGGGGGGGATATCTCGAGTTGGTTGAGAGGCAGAGAAAAACTCGGAGAAGTGCAACTGACAAGGGTAGAACTGTGCCGCCAAGAATTTTGGTAGATATCATCACCCATGGAATGTGTGGTCGCAACTTTCTGCCATTAAAAGAAAAACATTTCATATTTATAATAAAATAAAACAAATCCAACAGGAGATAACATTTCAAAATAGAGTGTTTTAATAACATTTTTATGGCACAACTTGAACAAATTGCAACTTTAATAGACACAATATTATTAATACAAAATGAAAATGTATAAACTCCACTTTATATAAAAATAATTAAGAATTTCTTTTAACTTAAAATATTTTTATTATGGACTCGGGGCTTTTTTTGCTAATTAAGGGAATATGTGTTTGTTTTCCTAATTTGAGAAATTTGCGACTCAAATTTTCACAATTTAAAAAAGTTCGGGACTCAAATTTTCACAATTTAAAAAAGTTTGCAACTCATTTTTCACAATGTTGATCTGTGGGCGACACAATTTTGAACAGTTTTCGACACATGTTTTCAAAAAAGTTGCACAGCGCGCAACTCATTTGTTCACAGTTTTCAACAGTGAATTTTTTTATGAACAGTGCGTGACTCAATTTGTTCACAATTTTGAACAGTGTGCAACTAATTTTTTAAAATTGTGAACAGTGCGCGACTCATTTTTCCACCATGTTGAATAAACAGTGCGCGACTCCTTTTTTTTCCAAATTTTGAACAGTGCCCGACTCATTTTTACAAATTTTGAACAATGCGCAACTCATGTGTTTTCACAATTTAAGAGTTTGTGACTTATTTTTTTGTAATCTTGAATGAACAGTGCCCCACAAAATTGTCCCCCATTTTTGAACAGTGCGCAAATGATTATTCCAAATTTTGTACAGCACGTGACATGATTTTTTCACAATTTTGAACAGTGCGCAACTCATTTTTCCACAATTTTGAATGAACAGTGCATGACTTATTTTTTTGCAAAAATTTGAAGAGTGAGCAACTCATTTTACAAATTTTGTACAGCGTGTGACTCATTTTTTCAAAATTTAATTTATGAAAAGTGTGCGACTCATTTTTCCACAATTTTGAAATCATAATGAACAGTGGGCAACTAATGTTTCCCACAATTTTGAACAGTGCGCGACTCATTTTTTCAAATTTTGGTACAGTGCGTGTCTCATTTTTTCACAATTTCGAACAGTGCGCAACTCATTTTTCCACAATTTTGAATAAACAGTTCGCGACAGTAGAACAACTGGCACTGATCATTGGTTCATCAGCATGAGAATGGGTGTAAAAAAATGGCACAAATAATGAAACATGTGTGTTTAAGCATGCATACATAACAATGAAACTTACCAACCACTCGGCCAGGAAACATATGGTGCAGAAGCTGCGGGATTCAGCATGCTCTCCCACTGATATTATGCAGATCAGTGGTCAAACTGGCAGTCAACTTATGTTGTGATTTCCCAATTGTGAAGATATTAACCTCAGCAATCTCCAAACACAAACATGTTCATTTATTGTCAGTCAAACAGCAATTAATCCATCATGTCACCCTGACAGTCTCAAAACACGATGCAAAACCAAAGCATTTTCGTTTCGTCTAACACACAGCTGGTAACGTCGCTGAATATTGCACAAAAGCAGCTTCATTATGAAGTTCCAGCGACTCGAAATACACGTTCCCCACCCACTTTGATTTCGCACGTGAAGGCCTGCCTGTTTTTTTGGGAAAACTGTGAACATCTCACAACTAAACGTATATTACGGAGATGGACAAGTTGAAAAATAAATCACTCTTATCACTTCCAAATTGCACACTACGTTTAAATCCCGTTCCATTTGATTATTGTATTTATTGTTTGAAATTTTCACTCTACACATTCGCTTTGAAAATAGCGGTTGGTGTGTACTCTTGGAAGTACATGTCGAATGTGTTATTGTAAAATATATATGGTATTGTGTTTTTAGTGCAGAAATTGTTCTTTTAAGTTTCGATTTCTCGCTTTAGTTTTTGTATTATGTGCGTTTAAATTTGATTGATTGTTGCTTACTTTCGAACTATTTTTTTATGTGTAAATATATATGCATAGACGCTAGCGGATGTAATCAGGTTGCTACTAATTTGCATATTTATCAATGAATTTAGCGGTTGTTTGTTTTTGTTTGTTTTGTGAATATTTTCTTATTTACTTTAAAATGTGGCATAATAAATAGAATATATGGTTGGTGACTTTTGATATCATGTGATATAAGACTCGTCCGATATGGCGTGTGAAAAGGCTCGGCAAGCCTCGCCTTTTCCTACGCCATATCAGACTCGTCTTATATCACATGATATCAAAAGTCACCAACCATATATTCTCTATATACTGGTTCTAAGCTGGCATACTCACCAATTGGACTCAACCATCTGCTCGAACAAGAAATGATAAGTTCTACTAGCATAAACCTTTAATTGTAACTTATTTTTAAAATATTCATGTTATTTATATTATTCAATTTATTATTCATAATTATAATTATTATTTCCTTTATTGTTGTTTTTCGCATTAAGAAACTTATTCGGCTTACGAAACTGAAAAATCCCATTGGAAAAAAATCCCATGGAAAAAAATCCCATGGAAGAAAAAAATCCCATGGGTGAAAAAAATCCCATGGGTTATTTTATTTTTTTCAAACACGACTAAACGCATTAAAATATCGTAGGTTGTTCATCATTTCACAAAATATGATATTTCTGGAAGTTTCATGAATAAATCTCTCAAAATAAGAAAAAAATCCCATGGGATTTTTTTCTCCCATTTTAAAATGGGATTTTTTTATTACTAAATATTTATATATATAATTTGCATAAGACCAATATACAGTTCTTAAATAACGTAAAAATACTTGCAAACGCAAATAAAACACGTTTTTTAAAATGTTAAAAATCCCATGGGGAAATCGAAAATCCCATGGGAAAATGCAAAAATCCCATGGGCACCCCAACTTTGCTTATAAATTTCATAGTGAAGAAAACGCATTTTATGAGTGAAAATAACCAAATATTAATAAAAGATAAGACTTTTATCGCATACTATGTCTCAAAGTAGCGAATCTTTAAGAAAAAGGGTACTTAAGTTTGCGAAATTTCGGTTTCGCAAAGTTTTTCCGGTGGCCGTTATAACAGAGATAAAGTGTTTGTGATATTTGCAAATTTCCGAAGATGGTTTTGTCTCTAATAATATATTGTGATTATCTTACAATGTTCGCACACGTAAGCAGTAACGTTTTGATATATATGAATAATACAGATGCACGTTTTAATCAGTTGCCTCCAATGTCAGAATTAAAATTGTTTATCTTGTAACATTTTCAATTAATTCTTGAACAGTTTGTAAATGATAAAGAAATTATGATTTTTTTAAGTTTAGTTACGATTAACACTTTCGAATATATGTGATGAAATGCTTAACAACAGTTTTAATACTTTTGCTAATATATTATAAAAAGATGTGATAAAGTTTAATAATATTTTATAATTCTGTGATAATAAGTGTGATTACAGGAATCACATTTGTTGATGATATTTCTGAAATTATTGTGAAACAATTTGAAACGATGAAAACACCTTATGATTTCTGTCCCTCAATATTTTTGTATATTTGTGAAGTAGTTTTGAATGAGATTTCATTACATTTATCTATGTGCATCAATTACAAGTTGTTTTTGCACATAAGTTTATATAATATGGAATGCATACAATGTTCTCTGAATTGACATTCAACAGTTATAAGTTGTTTATAAATAAAAATCATTTTCTATTGCTGTAGACTGCAATTAACGTTATTTGAATTGATATTTAGCTTGAGCTTTGAACCTACAGTATATATTTGCAAGTTTCTACGTCTGAGAATATGAAAGTATGTTTGACCCTTCAGACTGACCTTGACCGTGAGGTAAGGTGGTGTAATTGTCCATTTGTAATAGTAATAGGGTATTGTTCAATGACATGCCAAGTTATATCGAAATGTTCCCACGTGTTTAAAAGAAATTAAGTATTATTTGTAGATAGTAAACATTTTTCAATCTTGCCTGTTGCCATGGAAACGATTATTTTGGAACTTTATAATTGCACTTATCTGCTGCTGTCACTTCTATTGAAGCGTATTTAAATGTGTTGTATGTGTTCACAATTATTTTTAAGAATCAATTGAAACAAAAACGCAAGCTGAACTATAGAACCAAAAATCATTAAAATAGTGAATATTTGACCTTTACGCTTACTATGTGACCTTTTGACCCCCACTGATGACCCTAACCTGAACATTCCCAAATAAAGACTTAATTAAGGGTCACCAATGTGTGACATATGCATATTTACAAATTATTTCTTAAAATGGTTGCAATTTATTGCACAAAAATATAACAAAAATGTCTGAAAACCAAAAAATATCCAAAATATTGACCTTTGACCGCTGACTGTGATCTTGACATCATGAATTTACAATGCATATGTATATTATCGTCATGGCTAGTATATTGTGCAGTTACATGCCAAGTGTCATGAAAATATTTCCATAAGTTTAAAATAATATTAGGCAACACTTGTACTAATGGTAAATTCAAATTTTGATCACACTGTTGCAATGGAAACGCTGATTTTAGTGCTTTATAGATGTACCCCAATCCTGCTCTCTTGTTTATTTACATCGCCATACTATTCACTTCGATATCTGAAAGTATCTTCCCAGTGTAAAACAGGTTACAAAATTATGAAGATTTTCCCCTACAAATTCAAGTCAAACAGGCGCTCATTAACTCTTCTAAGAAGAGTTTTTTAAAGTATATGCGTAGCATTCGAATTTCGAACGCTCGCGACATTCACATGAAACTTCATGGATAGTATTGGTGAGCAATATGCGTGTTTATAAAATAAAAAAATACATTTTAAATAAAATATTGAAAATCAGTAATAAATTGAACTGAAAACATCGTTAATCTATACTTAAAGCGGTGAATGATTTTGTTATTGCACGGAACGTTTTTATACTTCAAGGGACATAATTAATGATAAAGGGAGATAACAGATCATATTCATGTCAACGTTCCCACATCATTGTGTATAAAATGCGGTGCATACAACGCAAACAGAAACATGATCGCCGTAAAAATCATTGATAACCATCAGATGAATAACAACTTCTAAAAAATCAAAAAACAAAAAACAACTTTTTCCAGCACTTCTTAAAGGTTATATGTACACATCAGTACAACAATTAAGATCACAACAAGTTCTATCCCATTTTTTTTATGGTTTTTATAATTACTTTATCATTTTTGTATATAACCAAAATAAATTATGTAAACGGTTTTTCATGTTTAGTTTTTATGTTTTAGAGGAATAACATTATATGCTTATGTTACTGATAACATTTTTTTACTAATTGAACATGCTATATTTATTCTTTATTTTAACTGTAATTTTGCTGTTTCATAATGTATTTTTTATGTGTATTGAGCAATAATCAATAGGATATTTAATATTGGATATATTGGATACGTAAGAGCCAATAACATTGACTTATTTGCTCACATGTCAATGCCTTTATAATTTGTATTTAAGTCTCTACAACGCACAAAATCAACGAAAATTTCGCAATGTATTTCGTAAAATAAAGTTAACACCTAAACAATCAGTGTTCCTTATAGCAATAGCCACAATTTCAACGCTGGATGTGGTATGATTATATAGATTTTTGTAGATAAAAAATGCTCTTTATAAATAAAAATGCTTTTTATTTATTTGTGACCACAATTAATTCCATTTTAATTTCCCGCGAATATATCTATTCATACGACACACGAACACCATGTTAAGACTCATGTGTCGTATGAATAAATATCGTTGCGGGAAATTAAAACGGAAAAACAACGAGAATTTTGTATGTATAAACATCTATTTTACCAGACCACATCTGGCGTTGAATTTCGGCAATTGCCATAAGGAACACTGTATTTTTATTTGTTAAGTTTATTTTACAAAATATTGTACGAAATTTTCGTTGATTTTGAGTAGTAATGTTACTTTAAGTTGCAGCAAGCAATATTGGTTGACAAGAAACTCAAGAACAAACCAAGAAACATTTGAATGTTTAATATCGGATCTCTAGATTTACAGAGAGCCCGCGTTTTCGGTAATAGCATCAAAAGCGCCATGTATAGATGCGTTACCTAAACAATATTTTCAGCATTAGCTGTATCACTATCTATTTTAATGCGACAGGTTGTTCCCAGCAAACATGACCATATCGGCCCGATATTGACTACATGATGGCATATCGGCAGAGGTTTTCCGATGTTGGGCGGACATCGGACCGACATTTATGTCCAACAAAAAATATTTTGTTAAGAACTAAGAACCGTTTTGCAATTTCCCATTTTAATGAATCCATTTGGTTTATTAACGTTTGAATAGGTTGCATATTATTCAATTTATATTTATAGGACAATGTCGGCCCGTTGTTATAAAAATACTTAAAACTCGACAGTTCTATGTATGATATCGGCCCAACTTAGGCCCGATATCATAATAAACATTCAAGAGAAAAGGTAACTTTGATTATTTTCTTTTTAATTTATTGTTGCACTAAATTAAATTGTCTTTGTCTCTTTTAAAAACCGTGAAAGATAGGTCGCATATTATACAATTTTATATTTATAGGACAATGTCGGCCCGATGTCGGCCCGTTGTTATAAAAATACTTATAACTCGATAGTTCAAAGTATGATATCGGCCAAACATAGGCCCGATATCATAATAAACACTCAAGAGAAAAGGTAACTTATTTTCTTTTTAATTTCTTGTTTCATTAAATTTAATTATCTATGTCTCTTTAAACAATTGTGTAAGATACTTGATATAAAATAAATATTAACATGTCCAGGAAGAGTAACCGTTGTCAAAAGGAAATACACAGGTTGTTTCCCTTAGCTTTTGTGCAGTGAATCTGTCCAGGCTTTGGAAGACTTCAAGTAAACAAAATAAAGTTTATATCACATAATGTTATAAAATACCTTTCATTTAATACATATATTTGTCAAATTACTATTTTTGTTAATATGCGTTTGAAATATTTGACTTTAAAATATATTCAGTCCTGTATGATCATACAAATAGGCGCGCGACAAAGCCGCATTGACTCACTTTCGAAATTATCAATGTAGGACTATTTTGTCCTGAACTTTTTTATTTATTTTTGTTCGGAAACAATTTAATTTGTTTATTCACAAGATCAGACCATTTTTAGAGTGTTGTTTTTCTGATATTGCTATCTGTCTTCAAATTTCACATGTTTTCGCGACTGTTCAATGTTTTTTTTAATTTCATGAATGATGGCTAGTCAGCTATAAGTTGTTTCATAAAATTCTTTTTAATAAATTTTGGTGAAACTGAGAACACTCCGTGTATTATATTAGCAATGTCAAAATAAAGAAATAAAAAATACTGGCACTCATACAGACAGGTAAAAAAATGTTTCTATACACTTAAATCATGTTTACAATGCTGAGGAATGTTCCAGTACGCCCCATGCAACAGGCCATATTGTAGCTATTTCTCAACAACCAGTGGGTGATAATAGTGGTACTGAAATTTCTATTAGCACAGATTCACAGGAAACTCCAACATTTAATGAAAGTGAATCTAGTGACTTCTCAGTTTTGTCCGATTCTTCTCAAATGTCAGAAAATGTTTCTTTATACACATATGTTGAAAATGATTTGAATACTCAGCTTTCTAAATGGGCGGCAAAGCACAACATAACTCATACTACTTTGCGGGCATTGCTAAAGATAATACATCCGTTTCATGATTGCCTCCCAAAAGATCCAAGAACACTTATGGAAACAAAAAAAACTTCGAAATTTCTGGCATTGAAGGTGGTCATTATTACCATTTCGGAATAGAGCACGGTATCAGAAACCAACTGGCAATGTGTTCTGTTGACCAATTTTCAAATAGTCGTGAAACGCTTAAAATGCAAGTGAATATCGCTGCTCGCTGGTATTCCTTTGTTCAAAAGCTCTATTACACGGTTTTGGCCTATACTTGGGAGAATTGTACATCCGATTACTCATGAACCTTTCATTATAGGAATTTTTGTCGGAAACACAAAATAAAGTGATATTCAAAGTGTTTTTCATGATTTTGTCAATATAATGAAGATACTTGAACAAAGGTCCATTTCTGCAACAATAGCTGGAATTCATTTTGAATTTCAAATAGCAATATCTTGTGTTATATGTGATACTCATGCTCGTGCATTTGTAAAACAAACAAAATGGCACAGTGGGTATTATGGATGTGATAAATGTGTCACAAGAGGTGTGTGGAATGGGCAACTCATATTCCCAGAAATAGATTCAGATCTAAGAACGGATGTCCAGTTTGATGAGTTGTCTTATGTTGGACATCATTTATGGCGTTCTCCTTTTAGTGACCTCAACATTGGAATGGTTACTCAATTCCCAATAGACTTCATGCATCTTGTTTGTCTTGGCGTTGTTGCAATTTTTGCCCAATCATCATGAAAGTTGGTCAAAACATTGGTTTTATTGATTTCTCGGACGAGTTCGAAAATGGTCCAGATCGGTGAAAAAACATGGCCGCCAGTCGGCGGGGCATTTTTCTCTAAATGTATACAGTGAAAACACGTGAACACTCTAGAAGTCACATTTTTGGCCCAATTTTCATGAAATTTGGTCAGAATATTTGTTTCCTTGTTATGAAAGTTAGGTTTGAAAATGGTTTCGGTCCGTTGAAAAACATGGTTGCCAGGGGGACGGGAAAGTTTTCCTTATATTTATATAGTAAAAAGGCTTGTAAACAATCATGAATTAAGGTCATGAAACATGCGAGACAACTCTTCTAAATATTTATAAAGCTTTGTCTCAATGATATTTCGGTCGAGTTCGAAACTGAGTCACTAGGTCAAAAAAAAGAAAAACCTTGTAAACACTGAAGAAGTCACATTTCATGCCCAATCTTCATGAAACTTGTCAAAATGTTTGTCTTAAAGACATGTTTCTTGGGTTCAAAAGTTGTTCTGGTCCAATGAAAAACATGGCCGCCAGTGGGCGGGGCAGTTTTCCTTATTTAGTTTTAGAGATACCTTGTAAACACTCTAAAGGCCACATTTTTTGTCCGATCTTTATGAAAGTTGGTCAAAACATTGGTTTTATTAATATCTCGGACGAGTTCTAAAATGGTCAAGATCGAAGAAAAAACGTGGCCGCCAGCGGACGGGGCATTTTTCTCAATATGCATATAGTGAAACATGTGAACACTCTAGAAGTCACATTTTTGGCCCAATTTTCATGAAATTTGGTCAGAACATTTGTTTCCTTGATACGAGAGTTGAGTTCAAAAAGATTCCGGTCAGTTGAAAAACATTGCTGCCGGAAGGGTGGCAGTTTTCTTATATTTGTATAGTTAAAAAAGCTTATGAACACTCTAAAGGTCACATTATTTGCCCAATCATCATGAAACTTTGGTGAAAAGATTGGTTTTATATATATCTCAGATAAGTTTGCAAATGGTCCCGATCGGTAAAAAAACCTTGCCACCAGGGGGTGGGGCAGTTTTCCTTATGTGACTAGAGAGAAACCTTGTAATCGAACACTATAGAAGTCACAATTTTTGCCTAATCATCGTGAAACTTAGTCAATACATTGGTTTTATTGATTTCTCGGACAAGTTGGAAAATGACTCAGATCGGTGAAACACACTTTTTAGCTCACCTTATTGCGCAGGTGAGGTTTTAGGATTGGTCTTTGTCCGCCGTCCGTCCGTCCACATTTGGTTTGTAAACACTCTAGCATTCACACTTCTCAAGCATTCTTTATGAATGTTGCTGAAAGATCTCAGTCAAGTTTTATAATGAGCAAAATCACATCATAAATGCCATAATTATTGCCCTTAGATAGTCCAAATTTTCATTATATTATACAAATCCTTGTAAACACTCTAGAGGTCACAATTTTGTTACAGATTTAATTAATCTTGGTCAAAATATTTATTTTTGTAAGCAAAGTTTGATGTTTGATAAGGGGGTCAACTCAAAATATAGGTCACCATGTCAAATCTTACAAAAACAAAAACACTCCATACGCCAGAGGTTTGGTTCAATACTGATGAAACTTGACCAGGATGTTTGTCTGGACAATATCTAGGTCAATTTTTACTTTAGGTAAAGATTGAATGAACCAAATCCTCTCAGGTGAGCGAACTAGGGCCATCTTGGCCTTCTTGTTATTGTATACTGGGCCTCTTTGCTTGTAAAATGTTCTTGATCAAGTCATATACAGACATTTTAGGCTGCTGTTTGTAGGGATATATTGTTTATCAAGCAATATATATTGCAGAGAGTATTGTTCATATGCAAATCAAATTTTACGACTGTTTGTTACTGATTTTGCAAGGTTGTATGGTTAAGATATGGTTGTCTATAATGTCCATGGCCTTATACATCTAACTGCTGATGTTGAACAATTTGGGCCACTTGAAAACTATTCGGGATTTGTATTTGAAAGTTTCTTTTACTGACTTTAAAGACTTGTTCGTAAACCAAATTATCCATTGCAGCAGGTAATTGGACGTCTTTCTGAGAATTTTCTGATTTCAAAGAATCATCAAACATTCCAGCTTGCGGTCTTGTTAAAAAAGAACATGAGAATGGTCCATTACCTAATGATACAAAATATTTCTTGCAATTAAAAAGAAATTCATCTCCCAATAGTTCTTCTATAAGTTTTTCAAGGAGACAATTGTATTATGATTGGAAATAAAGTAGCATTAGTACGAAATATATTGTGTGAAGAGGTTTTAAATGATAAGTTTATTGTGTATGAAGAATTTCTCCATTTAGGAAATTTCTTTGAATATCCACTGTTGTCAAAAGATTTCAAGATATTTCTTGTTTCAGAAATGTCAGGAGAATTAAAATGTTGTAAAGTGTCAGATATATCATGTAAATGTGTTCTGCTTCCTTGCCAAGTTGAAGATTCATTTGTGTCCATTCCACTGCTTCATACATTATAAATGACAGATACTATTGTCACAGAGTTATAAATACTATTTTATTATTATTTCATTTAGATTTAGTGCATTAAAAATTCATACAATATCATAGTAGCAGTTTTAAAGAGATTGAATGGATTTATGTGAATATGTTTGAGTATGATTTCTTTGTCTACTAAATGACAGTACATGTAGTAGGTTACTTAGAACCACGTGTTTAACATGATATTGATTTCATTGTGTTAGTAATACAGTCTTGGAAGTCGTCTCATGTTGAATTCACACCCAGGATACAGACTGTATGCTTATCAGCTCCAGGTATATAAATTATGACGGTGACTAAAGATCTAAAGATTCTTAGACAATGTACTAATTAATTACAGTCTTATAGAAGTAAGGAAGTAAGGTACTGTATGATTGGTGGATGAGATAGAGATGATTGGTCAGTAAGATGTGTGGGTGTGACTTGGTAATAGGGATCAAGGGGTTTCAAAAGAGTGAGAAGGAGTTTTAAAAAAAGGAGAGAAGTTAGAAGTCAGTGGGAAGATAGAAAGTCAGTGGCATGTTTGAGAGACAGTTGGAAATAGGTAAGAAACAAGTTGGAAATAAGATCCGATAGGTATTTAATAGAGGTAGGAAGGAGTACTTAAGAATGCAATATGGGAGAATGGAATTTGTGAAGAACTTATGAGAACTTAAAAATTAAAACTGAAACTATGATATTGTATGAATTTATAATGCAATCAATAAAATCAAATAATAATAGAATTATATTTATAACTCTGTGACACAATCTAAAAGATCAAAATATAGATTTTTTTTATTGATTTTTTATCACTTTGTTGTAAGCGGAATTTTATAAAATATCTTAGTTAACAGTATTTTACAAACAATTTTGTTCTAGACTACATTAAACTTTATGGGACATATAGATTACTAGAACAGTATTTTATTATAAAAAATAAATGTATACTGTAAAAGGAACTTACTAAATGATTTCTTCTTAAACACAGATCTTCGTGTTAAAAATATTCTGTAAACTTTTGATTTTTTGATACCCCATGAAAACTTTCGGGAGTACAGATCGAGTAATCATAAGTAGTAAAATATTTACGGATGAAATGTACTCTAGTATCCCGTTATGTGCATGCTCACTGTTTATTAGGAACTTTTCACGGTACGTCAGTGTAAAAAAATATTCATTACAGCTTATGACATCTGTAGCATGTTTTTACCGTATTGGAAATAATATTTTTGGGCTTTAAACAAAACTATTTTCAACAATTTGATAAATAAAGTATTAATTGTTCCTCACAAATTTTTTATTAATGAAAATTAGACTTTGAGTTTGAATATTTGGGAAATATCGTCCATCTGCCCCTTTAATATTTAAATACATCACCGGTATTTTAAGCTATATATTTCAAAAACAGCACTCCTAATCAGCTAAACATGAATACAATATATAAATATAGTCATGCAGCTTCTGTCATTTCTGTCTTTATTAAGTTGCAATGTTCGTCCTTGTGGAATTTACCGACACCCAAGAAATTGCGATAAATCCTCACAACTGGTTAGATGGAACCAGTTGTGCTTTGTGGCCAACTAATGTTCACACAGCGAACAACTTGAACAACATGGTTAGGCAAAAAGTAAACCATGGGGAAGCATCGACTGCCCTGCCTATAAGAGAGCTGTACAGAAATGGCAAGAGATCAAATATCGTATACATGTACTTTAATTCCTAGTGAAGAATGAAATTTGAACATGGTAGATTTTACGGATTAAACCAAAGGTATCAACCGATAATCAGTCTGCGGTTTGAAAGCATTCTTTGTACCCGTTCAAGTACTATTTGTGCAATTCGCTTACTGGGATTCTACTGATTACTTTGTGCTCAAAGAGGCAACATCCTTTGGTATTTTAATTTTGTCTGACAAATTGTCGTCTTAGTGCCAAGTACATGCTTATATAAACCATAATAACCCATTTTAGTTTAATCATGAAATTACATTATTTTCATTGTGGCCAATATGTATCACCGAGATGTAAATAATTTTTTTAAATAGCATGAACTTTATTTAATCGCTGATAAGTGCTCTATTAACTAACCCTCCTCTGTGTGGGTGTATCTGTTTATATTTACCTTATTTTTAGATTCCTATTATGCCGATAGGAGAAAGCTTCAAAAAGCTGAAGAAGAATCTGATATTTGCACAACAGCATTATCAGACTCGAAATCTGACGGAGAAGAACAATGCCGAAAATCAAAGCGACGTGGGAGGTATATATTGTAAAACTTAACTGAATATGGTTTGTTTAATTAAAAAGCAAAAAACAGCTGCAGAACAACTGCATTTCAGTATGTGATATATTGCACATTTATGTACATTGAAAATAAGCAAACCTTATTTTTTTCAGTTATTAAGAATAATTATTTTAACTTATGGTTATTATTTCTAAAGTTAAATGAACATAAAGTGCTAATAAATCTTTTCTTGGTCCAAAGTGTTTTCTTCGGATGGAGAAGACACTTTCTCTGCAGTTCTAGCAGCTAAGCCAAGGAAAAGTGTACTGCCAAAGAATCCCGGCCAATTATCTACAAGTACAGGCCCTACTACACAGTCACTGCCAAAGCCACCAGTTGCCCCTACTTTGACAGCTACAGCCTTTGGACAAAAAACTGTGGCAGTAACATGTTCACCATCCGTGTCTGTTGTTGTGTCACATTCAGGTATTTAGTGTTATATTCTTAGATTCCTGTGTGTTAATTGTTTGTTATGTACATCAAATGTATACAGAAAAAAACTTTCATCGTCATGCAAATATGTACAGTAGTGGATATAATACACGGAGTGTTCTAAGTTTCACCAAAATTTATTAAAAATTTTATGAAACAACTTATAGCTGACTAGCCATTCATTCATGAAATTAAAAAAACATGTGACATTTGAAGACAGATAGCAATTTCAGAAAAACAGCACTCTAAAAATGGTCTGAGCTTGTGAATAAACAAATTAAATTGTTTCCGAACAAAAATAAATAAAAAAAAGTTCAGGACAAAATAGTTCTAATTTGATAATTTCGAAAGTGAGTCAATGCGGCTTTGTCGCGCGCCTATTTGTATCATCATACAGGACTGAATACATTTTAAAGTCAAATATTTCAAACGCATATTTACAGAAATAGTAAAATGACAAATATATGTATTAAATTAAATGTATTTTATAACATTATGTGATATAAACTTTATTTTGTTTACTTGAAGTCTTCCAAAGCCTGGACAGATTCACTGCACAAAAGCAAAGGGAAACAACCTGTGTATTTCCTTTTGACAACGGTTACTCTTTCTGGACATGATAATATTTATTTTATATCAAGTATCTTACACAATTTTTAAAAGAGACATAGATAATTTAATTTAATGAAACAAGAAATTAAAAAGAAAAATAAGTTACCTTTTCTCTTGAGTGTTTATTATGATATCGGGCCTTTGTTTGGCCGATATCATACTTTGAACTATCGAGTTATAAGTATTTTTATAACAACGGGCCGACATCGGGCCGACATTGTCCTATAAATATAAAATTGTATAATAGGCGACCTATCTTTCACGGTTTTTAAAAGAGACATAGACAATTTAATTTAATGCAACAATAAATTAAAAAGAAAATAATCAAAGTTAATTTTTCTCTTGAGTGTTAATTATGATATCGGGCCTAAGTTGAGCCGATATCATACTGTCGAGTTATAAGTATTTTTATAACAACGGGCCGACATTGTCCTATAAATATAAATTGAATAAAATGCAACCTATTTAAACGTTAATAAACCAAATGGATTCACTAAAGTGGAAAATTGCAAAAAGGTTCTTAGTTCTTAACAAAATATTTATTGTTGAACATAAATGTCGGTCCGATGTCCGCCCAACATCGGCAAACCTCTGCCGATATGCCATCATGTAGCCAATATCGGGCCGATATGGGCATGTTTGCTGGGAACAACCTGTCGCATTTAAATAGATCACTTGATACAGCTAATGCTGAAAATATTTTTTAGGTAACGCATCTATACATGGCGCTTTTGATGCTATTACCGAAAGCGCGGGCTCTCTGTAAATCTAGAGATCCGATATTAAATATTCAAATGTTTCTTGGTTTGTTCTTGAGTTTGTTGTCAAGCAATATTGCTAGCTGCAACTTAATACAATTTATAAAGCCATTGACGTGTGAACAAATAAGTCAATGTTATTGACTCTTACGTATCCAATATATCCAATATGAATTATCCTATTGATTAATGTTCAATACACATAATGAATAAATTAACAAACAACAAAATTACAGTTAAAATAAAGAATAAATGTAGCATGTTCAATTAGTAAAAAAAATGATATCAGTAACATAAGCACAGAATGCATGTTATTCCTCCAAAACATGAAAACAAAACATGCAATACCGTTGTAATAATATATTTTGGTAATATAAGAACTAAGAAAGTAAATATAAAAACCGTTAAAAATGGGATAGAACTTGTTTGGATCTCAATTGTTGTACTGATGTGTAGCCTCGTGTATATCTTTTACTGCCATAATATCGGTCCTCCTCACATTGTGTCACACCGGTCTTACTGACCTGTGTGAATGCGCGCTAAGCATTGTGGGAAACGGACTTTTTTCCATCATGGCGTTGGTAAACATAATAAACACGGAAGTGAAAAATGGTAATTAATTATTATCAAAAACAGGCCCCATCAAACCGGGCCAGCTGTAATATATATTTGGATGCAGTTTGTGCTTCAAAAGGAGCAACTTTTCATGTCAGTCTATTGTTTGTAAGAATCACTAAACACGTAACTTTGACTAACTAAACACGTTGCAAGACTGTATCTTCGAAATAGTAAATAAATCTTAATCATAAATAAATATTTATAATTAAATACATGCTGAAATTTGAGAACGTAAACGATTTAAAATAAACGCTGTGAACATAACAAGGAATCTTACATGTAGGCCTAATGTGTGAGAGGATTAATCAGGGATAAAATAAATGGAGTTCGAAGGATCTAACATTTTGAGGAGGACGTCATGGTATCTTGGACATTTGGCACTTTCATATATTTATTAAGTAGATACTGAAAATGCTGAATGTGCTTATTGCAACATCAAAGACGAGCAGGTGAGATTTTTACAGCTTTATTTTTCTTGACATAATATTGTATGTTTTCCATTTAATTTATATGGCGCTCAATTTTAGCTCGGCTGTTTTCGGGGAAAACCCTAGGTATTGTCATAGACAGCTCGTCGTCAGACGTCCGCGTCGTGCTAAAACCTTTACATCGGCTCTATAATCAAAGTGCTTCCACCTATAACATTGAAACCTCACATGTATATGCACCTTGATGATTTCTACACACCACACCCATTTTGGGGTCACTTAGTCAAAGGTCAAGGTCACTAATCTCTAATTAAAAAAAAATATCATTTATTCAAAACTGCACAGCAGCCTTACTTGGCACCCATTATGTGGTGCTCTTGTTTATATATAATTTTTAAAATGTATTAATAACCAGAATAGTTGATGCATGTATAAATTAAAAGATACAGCCATGAACAGTGTGTTTTAATTTTTAATAAATATGCTTTGATTGCGTATATGCAAAACAATGAAGTCCATATAATGTTAACTGATTTTTAAAATATTGAATGTCACACCTTACGTACCAGTCCGTTTATGTACCGACACTTTATGTACCACTATCTGACACTTTATGTACCATATTTATAATATATAGAGATAACTAATTTAATATGAATGTGTGTTATTGATGAAATGTATTTTGTGTGATAGTATTTATGAATTTAGACTTATATATTGGCGATAGATTTTATTTTTTGTCATATTGTCTAAGTGTCACTGAGTGTCTTAGTTTAATTTATTAGCCCAAGTACATGTAGTACTTAATAAATGATTTATTAGTCTTACCTGAAATTGAAGTAAATTATAAAAATTCATTGTCTCTTATCTTATCCTGACTAAGGATTATAAAGTCTAAAATGTTTGTATTATTTTGTATAATTGAAATGTGATACTTTGAAGAGAAGAGAGAATGACCTTGATGTTCAAACTGTAAAAAAATCAAATTATTTCCTTCTTTAGACTTTAATCATGTTTAGAGAATGACCTTAATTCATTAGGACCGCTATGAATGAATGGACAATAACGCCTATATTTTATGTAGGTGGTATAAAGTTTCAAAGTACCGGTAGTACATAAAAGGTCTGGTACATGTACATAAGGTGTTACACCCTAAAATGTTCATGGTATCAGTGTTTCAATAATGTAGTGTTTCTTATTATGTATTGCTTAGGTTGTTTTGTTTTAAATTTCAAATTTGCATTCATTTTAAAGCATTTTCAGTCATTTTGTGAATTCCATGTTCTTATATTCAAATATTAATTTATGGTCGCTATTGTGTATAGAATGTTGTCCGCTGGGCGTGGGTTCGATCAATACTTTGGGAGAGTTCTCATTATCGTCTCCATGGACAACAAGTCCTGGTGTACCAAGTAGTAGTAGTAGTAGTGGTGGTGGTTGTGGTGGTGGTGGTGGTAGTAGTAGAAGTAGTAGTAGTAGTAGTAGTAGTAGTAGTAGTAGTAGTAGTAGTAGTTGTTGTTGTTGTTGTTCTTGTTGTAGTAGTAGATAATTAATTAATTAGTAGTAGTAGCAGTAGTAGTAGTAAGAGTTTTAATGGTTGTGTTTGTATTTGTTTTGAATTCTGATAATACAACACAATGATGCTGCTGCTAACGATGATGATGATGAATATGATAATGCTGCTGCTGATTGTGATGATGATTATATGATGGGACTTCGGTATTATAAAATTTGTGAGGTTCAAACACAAAACCTGTTGGATAATAAAACTTCTTATTTTATGACAAAAGAGCTAGATTGTGGAGTAAAAAATAAGTATAAAATCCCTAATAGGAAAGCTACCATTAAAGGGCCATGTGGGCTTCATCAAAAGCAATGCATGAAACAGTTCTATCTCTTTCAAATGCACTCAATATTGCTGTTCCAATTGATATGCTCAGAAATGATTCTGGATGGGCATACACCAGGGCTTACTCTGCCATTCGCCAAATTAGCCAATGGCTACAAATTGATCTATTTGGCTAAAGAAAATTCTATTTGGCTACTACTTTTTCTTCATCAAAACTTAAAAGTAGCCAAAAATAGAAGAATTTTGCCAAAGCAAGGCAACTTTGGCTAAAGACATTTTTGATCCAGGGGAAGCCCTGATACACCAATGAGTACTTTTCTTCAGTTATTGCTTCTAAAGACACATTAACAACACTGTCGCCCTTAGCAGAAATTCCGGACGCCCCCCCCCCCTAAGATGTTCCCTTCCCAGACATTTCCCCCATTTTAGTTTTAGTGCTTACATTACCTCCCCCCACCCCACAATTAATTTATAATGGTTTGGTTGAAGTATAATCTTGATTTATTATCAAAATGATTATTTTGCTTATGTAATCTTATGTAATTAACTTTTTATATGAAGCAGCTTGTTTGTTGTTTCCTTTGGATTAATCATTCATTATTTTTGTTAAACTGTTTAAGGAGTGCATGTAAATCATTAGTAAGACGTGCATGTTGGTGTTCTAGAGGAAAACTAGAGGAATACATGGGATATTCTAAAAATCTTACACATGTTGTTTTTAATATAATTAAATAGGATCAATTGATGAATTAATTCAGTTTGAGTCAACTTGGGCTGGGTTGTGGAACTATAGTTATTTGCTGTTTTTAATCCAATTAAATAGTGTACTATGAAACTGTCAAAGAAATTATGCATTCATACGCATATAATCCAAGTATTGGATGTCTTTGATATTTTCAATTTTAATAGTAGCTATTTAAGACTAATTAAAACAGAATTGGACTTTCCTTGCAAAGTATTTCATTATTAATAATATAATAATATAATTAGCTAATGTAATCAAAACATATTGATATTTAAATAAGTTAACTCAATGATATTAATAATATTTAAATTTGCCCCCAAAAACTAGGGCAGGTAGATAGGAAGGATTTTTTTTGGGAAAACCAACAGTGTTGTCAGTGTTAAATATTTGTAAAGCTTCTTCAATTTCAGTTTTACATTTTATGACCTGCAACATATTCTATGCTACTTTATTTTACTATGGTAAGTCATTAAAGTGTTATTTATTTTTCAACTATATAATGTGCTTATCTCATATAATGAATTACTACCCCATTTAAAGATGACACCTTATCTAAATTCATTAATACAATAGTTATAATTGTTTTATTGTAACATACTATTCCACTAAAAATGACAACCATAGAACATCAGTGCTGTGCTTTTACTTATTTTTTCATTGATCTCAATTATTTAAAGAAAAAAATATATCAGGCACTTATAAAAAGATATATAATTAGGGTGTCAAAATTTAACAAACTGAACAAGTCAATTTGAACTTCTCTTGCAATGCAAATGGAGCAACTTGAAATATCAAATTGTTCCCATACTAGTCGGCAATATAGCTATGACATTGTGTCTATTCAAGGCATGCATCAGACACACCTTCTGAAACTTTTTAAGCGGTTTTGAAAACTCTATTTCATTGCAAACTTTCGTCAATAAAGGATACTTGTTGTTATACAACCGAAAGTGAAAGTACAGTTTAAAAAAAATGAATAAAGAGCGAAATTGTTGAAAACTAACGAAAATTTTAATTGATACTAACATAAGATCGTAAGACTGAACAAAATAATACTTAACTTTTAAATCATAGCATGAATGTTTACTTATAAAGCAAATTCTTCATTCATCCGCGGACTTCTTTGTGTCGTAGTCATAAATGCCTCCAAATGGAGGTGCGTGATGCGTCTAAGTATAGAGGTGACAATAACGTAGTGACGTCACCATCTATGTATAGAATGGTCCTCCTCATAGTATCGTGCCTTAAACGAAAACCGGTAAGAAGTGCTGGAAAGCGAATGTTTTTTTCTTCATTTTTTAGAAGTTGTAATTGATTTGATGGTTATCAATGACTATCACGACGATCATGTTTCTGGTTGCGTTGTATATACCGCATATTATACGCAATGATGTGGGGACGTTGACATGAATATATGATTTATTATCTCCCTTTATCATCAATTATGTCCCTTGAAGTATTAAAACGTTCCATTCAATAAGAAAATCATTCACTGCTTTAACAATAAATTAACGATGTTTTAAGTTTAATTTAATACTCATTTTCAATATTGTATTAATATATACGCATATTGCTGACCAACATGATCAATCTATGAAGTTTCATGAGAAAGTCGCGTGCGTTCGGATTTCGAATGCTACGCATGTACTTTTAAATACTCTTCTAGGAGAGTTAATGAGCACCCATGTGATAAGAATAAGTTATAGTTATATCAGATGATTGCCTACAATTTAGTGGCACATTCAGTTGTAAGCATGATATATCAATATTAACGCCGATTGACATGGCTTGTTTTCAACATACTATTTATCGATGTGAAATACATAAATGTAGAAAATTATTCAAGTCAAAGATATTTTTATGGGGAGTTTATATGTAACACAACTGTTCCTTCATCCCATAAAAGTTTAGAGATTTTGAATTCGTCGATAAGACTCGATATGTAAAGGAATTTTTTCAACAATACATGCATAACGGTCGAAAATCGAGTTCATGCGACGAAATCATGCTTCTACGAAAGCACAAGTAATGACAAAAACTGATATCAAATACTTATAATAGCGGATATATATCAAATAGTATAAACAATGATATTAAAAAAGTATATAACCGTATATCATAAATTCAATCGTTTTGCTTTTATACACAATTTCATGAAACACTGATCATATTGGCACGATGAAACAAGATTTATAAACCAAGATAACGTATTTGCATTTCAACAAACATCAACAACCTGCCGCATTTAAATAGATAGTGATACAGCTAATGCTGAAACTATTGTCAAGGTAACGCATCTATACATGGCGCTTTTGATGCTAATGCCGCTATTACCGAAAGCGCGGGCTCTCTGTAAATCTGGAGATCCGTTATTAAATATTCAAATGTTTCTTGGTTTGTTCTTGAGTTTCTTGTCAACCAATATTGCTTGCTGCAACTTAAAGTAACATTACTACTCAAAATCAACGAAAATTTCGTACAATATTTTGTAAAATAAACTTAACAAATAAAAATGCAGTGTTCCTTATGGCAATTGCCGAAATTCAACGCCAGATGTGGTCTGGTAAAATAGATGTTTATACATACAAAATGCTCGTTATCTTTCCGTTTTAATTTCCCGCAACGATATCTTTTCATACGACACATGAGTCTTAACATGGTGTTCGTGTGTCGTATGAATAGATATATTCGCGGGAAATTAAAATGGAATTAATTGTGGTCACAAATAAATAAAAACGAGCATTTTTTATCTACAAAAATCTATGTAATCATACCACATCCAGCGTAAAAATTGTGGCTATTGCTAAAAGGAACACTGATTGTTTAGGTGTTAACTTTATTTTAAGAAATACATTGCGAAATTTACGTTGATTTTGAGCGTTGTAGAGACTAATACAACTTATAAAGGCATTGACGTGTGAGCAAATAAGTCAATGTTATTGGCTCTTACGTATCCAATTTATCCAATATTAAATATCCTATTGATTATTGCTCAATACACATAAAAAATACATTATGAAACAGCAAAATTACAGTTAAAATAAAGAATAAATATAGCATGTTCAATTAGTAAAAAAATGTTATCAGTAACACAAGCATATAATGTTATACCTCTAAAACATAACAACTAAACATGAAATACCGTTTACATAATTTATTTTGGTTATATACAAAAATGATAAAGTAATTATAAAAACCATAAAAAATGGGATAGAACTTGTTGTGATCTTAATTGTTGTACTGATGTGTACAACATATCATATAAGCTTTAAGAAGTGCTGGAAAAAGTTGTTTTTGTTTCTTCATTTTTTAGAAGTTGTTATTCATCTGATGGTTATCAATGATTTTTACGAAGATCATGTTTCTGTTTGCGTTGTATACACCGCATATAATATATGTGGGAAGGTTGACATGAATATGATCTGTTATCGCCCTTTATCATTAATTATGTCCCTTGAAGTATAAAAACGTTCCGTGCAATAACAAAATCATTCACCGCTTTAACTATAGATTAACGATGTTTTCAGTTCAATTTATTACTGATTTTCAATATTTTATTTAAAATTTATTTTTTTATTTTATAAATACGCATAATGCTAACCAACAATATCCATGAAGTTTCATGTGAATGTCGCGAGCGTTCGAAATTCGAATGCTACGCATATACTTTTAAAAACTCTTCTTAGACGAGTTAATGAGCGCCTTTGTGAATATAGTAGGGGAAAACCTTCATAATTTTGTTACCTGTTTTACACTGGGAAGATACTTTCAGATATCGAAATGTATGGTATGGCGATGTAAATACAGAAGAGAGCAGCATTGGGGTACATCTATAAAGCACTAAAATCAGCGTTTCCATGGCAACAGTGTGATCAAAATTTGAATTTACCACTAGTACAAGTGTTGCCTAATATTATTTTTAACTAATGGAAATATTTTCATGACACTTGGCATGTAACTGCACAATATACTAGCCATGACGATAATATACATATGCATTGTAAATTCATGATGTCAAGATCACAGTCAGCAGTCAAAGGTCAATATTTTGGATATTTTTTGGTTTTCAGACATTTTGTTATATTTTTGTGCAATAAATTGGAACCATTTTAAGAAATAATTTGTAAATATGCATATGTCACACATTGGTGACCCTTAATTAAGTGTTTGTTTGGGAATGTTCAGGTAAGGGTCATCAGTGGGAGTCAAAAGGTCACATAGTAAGCGGTAAAGGTCAAATATTCACTATGTTAATGATTTTTGGTTCTATAGTTCAGCTTGCGTTTTTGTTTCAATTGATTCTTAAAATAATTGTGAACACATACAACACATTTAAATACGCTTCAATAGAAGGGACAGCAGCAGATAAGTGCAATTATAAAGTTCCAAAATAATCGTTTCCATGGCAACAGGCAAGATTGAAAAATGTTTTCTATCTACAAATAATACTTTATTTCTTTTAAACACGTGGGAACATTTCGATATAACTTGGCATTTCATTGAACAACACCCTATTACTATTACAAATGGACAATTACACCACCTTACCTCACGGTCAAGGTCAGTCTGAAGGGTCAAACATACTTTCATATTCTCACTCGTAGAAACTTGCAAATATATACTGTAGGTTCAAAGCTCAAGCTAAATATCAATTCAAAGAACGTTTATTGCAGTCTACAGCAATAGAAAATGATTTGTATTTATAAACAATTTATAACTGTTGAATGTCAATTCAGAGAACATTGTATGCATTTCATATTAATAGAAACTTATGTGCAAAAACAACTTGTAAATGTTACACATAGATAAATGTAATGAAATATCATTCAAAACTACTTCACAAATATACAAAAATATTGAGTGACAGAAATCATAAGGTGTTTTCATCGTTTCAAATTGTTTCACAATAATTTCAGAAATATCATCAACAAATGTGATTCCTGTAATCACACTTATTATCACAGCATTATTAAATATTATTAAACTTTATCACATCTTTTTATAATATATTAGCAAAAGTATTAAAACTGTTGTTACGCATTACATCACATATATTCGAAAGTGTTAATCGTAACTAAACTTATAAAAATCACAAAATTTTATCATTTACAAACTGTTCAAGAATTAATTGAAAATGTTACAAGATAAACAATTTTAATCTGACATTGGAGGGATCTGATTAAAATGTGCATCTGTATTATTCATATATATCAAAACGTTACTGCTTACGTGTGCGAACATTGTAAGATAATCACAATATATTATTAGAGACAAAACCATATTCGGAAATTCGCAAATATCACAAAAACTTTATCACTGTTATTGCAAATACTTCAAAATATACATATCACAGATAAACCATTTTTGGATATATCACAAAAGCATAATCACAATAATTACAAAACCTGCAAGATATACTTATCACAGATAAACCATCTTTCGCATATACCGCAAAAGCATCATCACTATGATTACAAATCCTTCAAGATATACTTATCACAAATAAACCATATTTGGCATATACCCCAAAAGCATCATCACTGTTATTGCAAATCATTCAAAATATACTAATCACAGATAATCTGATTGTTTTTTCTTTTTCATAAATAATCTGAAAATGTATCACAGATGCTTTGTGGAGTTAAATATCATTATCACAGAAATGCTACGTTGCTAGTAAACAGTCACCAGAATATATTTAAAAGTTAATGTTCCTGTTTATCGACAATGATTTTCTCGTGAAAAGTATGCTTTAAATACTTAAATCAAATACCACATGCGCAGCGACAGCTAGCCGAGCATTTAAGCTTGGCAGTCGAACATAAACATTTACAATTGCTGCTGCAGTCTGTCTTGCACGAACACCTTGTAAGTTCCTTCAACGCCTTCACAACAAAGGGCTGTCCAGAGTGGCATTCATACATCTGTTTCAAGATCAGACTGCCAACCGAACGATGCTGGTGACGGGACTGTCATTTGGGTGTTCAGACACGAGTACCAAATACTAGATTGCAGGATTGCTCTTCTAGTGTGTTGTTTGAGGCCACTTTGTGTTGGTTGTATATTTTCTATCCGCCTTTTTTTAAAAAAAAGGTACTTGCCTACAGCGTTAATGTTTGGTAACGACATTGCTGTTTTGTCGTAAGCTGCGATGACAATTTTCTCGACTGCGAGATCGATTTCTTCAGTTTCACAGAATGGTTTATTTTCAACACTGTGCAACACATGTGTGACATCTTTAACGAGCCTCAAACCTTCTAATATGGACTTCTTGCCCTTTTGCGGAATGCAGATGTCGTATCGCAACCAGAGAGAGCATGTACCATCGGTAGGGCAACAGCAGAGTCTTCTCCAATTTTAGAAGCAATCTGATTTATATTGTAGAAACAGAAGTGGTTACCTTTACCAAAACTGACCCATAACTGGAAATCGGAGCTGTTCTGTTTCAACCAATGAAGAATCCCTACTAGAATGACGACCACATCACTATCGAGTGTTCTGATTTGACATATTTAGCTCCCCTCTCTATGGCATCTTTCAAATGCAGCACAAGTCTGGTATCGGCCTCCTCCAGGTCACATTCCGCCATTTGAATGTTCGTGTTTGACAAAACACTAGATGATGCCGTAGATACTATCACTTTTTTGCTGGCCATTCATGTTCTATTACACGACTTGTCAAGAACTGAAACAGCTCTTCCTTGTTGTCAGAATTTCTCAGAAATGGCAGCTTGTTTGATCCGAATACCTTTCTCCTGTTTCAATTTCCTCTGTTTTCGCTTTTTCCAGCTTTATAGACTGTTCTTAAAATATCGATCAAATACTATATCAGTTCGAGTTGATCTCTCAACTTGCCTTGACATATATGGGATATATATTTTTTTCAGCATATTCATCAAATGTCAATAGCTTTGGATCTTCAATCATAGTGACAATGGCTGCTCCATCAATGGTCGTCACATCAAATGTGTCAGGGACTATTGTACGTTTGAAAAGCTATCAAGAATGTCTGATTTGGAGCCATGGCAAAGTGTCCCTTCATCCGAGATTGAAGAAGGTAACTTGTCATTTTCATGCTCAAAGAAAATATTCAAAGCTCCATCTTTTCTGCTATTAGCTATTTATAAACGAAAGAACAATTCAGTTTCTTTCTTCACAATTGCAAGTTTGCCTTTTTGCTGACATACTGCTTTCATAAGTGTCAAGTTGTTCCTCGTAATTGGTGCTTGAAACGGTTTGGTTTTGTCTTCTAAGACAGCTGTTACAAAATCATAATATTGCTTCTGTCCAACTTTCTCCAATGTAGAAATGGATTGCACTTTATTTCCATTACAAACGTCATGGGTGTTTATCGTTAATAACTCTTTTCTAGTTTCAAAAAATGGTTTTTATCCTCCAATTCCGCAAAAAGACTACTTCTTCGCTCTTAGAACTTTACTTGATGATTGCTTGTTTCTTCATGGTGATGTCCAGGGTCTTTCTGCATGAATAGACCTACAAATTCATTGATAATCCGTGCTTGTTCGGGTCCTGCTATCATCCTCTTTCTGAACGCCGTCGGATGGTCGGTTAGGCCTACAGCCCCACCAGAACCCTTGGCAATTCCGTTATTTTATTCGTGCGCCTGATCAATGGGCATACTTGAAAAGCGTTTGTTCGACTTCTTGACAACCAAATTCCCATTGACCTCGAACTCCTCCATGACAGACTCTCGCAAATGTTCCATGTCACGAATATGCAATGGCACCCATCTAGCATACTTCTGATGGTTCAGAGCGAAAAAGAATGAAACCAACCGCTTTAAAGAATTGACATACAGTGCAAAGTTACGGTTGCGAAGGGATCTAATGAATTACAATACCAACAGTTCCCGCCTTAGCAAAATAGTCCAGTGCCTGAATGTCCGACTACTTCTACACATGTCTGATATCCACTCTTCCTTGGACATGTATGCATCATGTACAATATCAAATGCCTTCTTACGTAGATGCCCTAAAACAAATGCAATTATCTGAAGCGCCTGTCTTTTACTAGTCAATTATGAACACTTCAAGAAAGACTCTGCCACCCCAACTGTTGCAACTTCAGCTTCAGTCAAGACTTCAACCCAGCCATTTCAGCTAAATAGTCACCAACTGTATTCCACTACTCGTCCTGTATTTAGAAAAGACGTTATTCTTCCAAAATATCCATACTATGTTTCATCATTAAAACAGTTGCTGCTTTGTCATGAAACAGTGGTAGAAGACAGATGATAGTCTCTATGTCTGCTCTAAATTCTTTGCCATTTGATGCATGATATGCTGGCCATGTGATCGGGTTTTTTGTTTCGTCCGTGCTTAGTGAATTCCATCCATTTTCAATCCATAATGATTCTTCATATATGGAAGAAACTCAGTAACTTTAGTACATGAAAAGTGATATATGCTACCACTGAGCGAAAGGAGTTCTTACATGTTGTTTAAGAAATTGAGTCAAACCTACCGCACAGTAATGTCTGAAAAGTGTCTGATGATGTATTTTCATCTCAATGCCAACTGACTTTAGTGTATTTTGTCTGTTGCTATGGAAACAAATAAGAATTTCCTTAGCAATCACATTACATTTTCTCTATTTTCTTGAATCTACCTGATTCTATCGATATGAAAATCATAAAATACATGGTTAAGCAAAACACTCGATAACACTATTAATACATAACATTTAACACCATAATAAGATGTATTTTAGGGTGGTTACCATGGCAACACAGAACATTTTCAATAATATTTATTAATAAAAGGGAATCAACAGTCCCCAAAATATGTAATTTATATGGATAATTAGACAAAAACTTTATAGTGAATAAACTACTCAAAACTATTTGCAATTATTGGAAAATGTGATTCTTTAACCACTGATAAGTGAGTAAATTATATAGCATAGTTACCGAGTTTTGCCTTTATTTATGAATATTCTGGTAACCATAGCAAACAAATGTGTGTCAAAATTAATTGACATTATTGTTGAGTAATTTAATAAGCAAAGATAAAGACCAGATAATCATCTATCGTTAAAGGATTGTGTTGCTCTCTACCAGTCTTCATTGACACCATTTTTGCTTGTCATTGACTCTGCTTGTCATGTTTTAAAATGTCCAGACATTTTGACTGAGTTGCTAATGTGTTTAGCCTCTAACTATCCAGTGTGTGGTTTTCTTCATTATAATGAAGATGTATTTAAATTGGTGTTAGAGCTGGCACAGGGATCTGACATCAGTTCCAGAATGGCTGACACAGTTCTACTGCATACAGAATGTCCAATCTTAGGGTCTGTCATGTAGTATTATCAGTGGATTGTCCCTGAATACATGAGACCAATATTAAGGGAATTGGTAGAAAAGGCAAAATATCCATTCAGGGGAAGAACACATGAGCTGCTTTCATGTAATGATGATTGCCCATGTACTGGGGATGGCTTTTTTCCAACCTTGCCAAAACTATGCCACAGGGGCAACTATGTTCTAGATAACAAGAACAAAACAAGTGATTCTGGCTGCAGAAAAAAAGGATTCTCTCATCCTTCTCTTACCAGTGCGCTGTTCACCATATCCTGTGTTCATGGTATGTTCCCTTAGTGTAGACTTGTGTGAACATTTAAAACCAACAATGAGACATATATTTGTTACTTTGTGATCAAATTTTACACATTTATATTCAGTATACAAGTTTTCTATGCCTGCTTATATGATCTTGTAACAAACATCAGCTTGACCCCAATTCAGTAATGGCTGAATTCATTTTTATTCTTCAGGAATTTGTTACGGATTCCAAATCATGGACGATGTAGAGTCGCCAAACATACCCTTCACAATCATGCGGACGCGTTTCAATACTGGAAACTTTATTATGGCAAACATTGGCAAGATATATGCTTGAGGCACATATAATGCCCTATTTTGATATGCTTTTAGAAATAAAAATGCGATGCTATGCATTAGGAAACTATATGCATAAGGAAATTAAAATAAAAATCTGAAAATTAAAATGGTTGACCAGACGTACTCGAATCGCGAAGCCAAAACAGAACCTAGGACAAGATTTAAAGCAAATAAATAAAAAAGCCAAGGCGGCTTTTAAAATGAATTTACAAAACAAGTTTATATGGTTTGATAAGCTGGGCATAAAATCAAACTTGTTGTATGAAAAATGTGCGCAGATATCAAGGTTTCCATTTTCCACTTGCTGCCAGCAAAGTTATTGATAGAAGGAGATAAGTGGTTTTCTGAAACATAAACAATAATAAAACACGAGTGAGAGAATAGCAATTTGATCACTCTTATAAAATGCTTTATACATTTACTAGTGTTGTAACAATAAGTCTATTTATACATATATTGTGATCTCGGTAGCTCCGAATAAATACATTGTCAGCAAACTCATCAATAACAATCGCCGATAGTCCACTTACAATCAATAGTTTTCACAAAAAACTCACAATAATTTTCTTTAGAAAATGGGGGATTGTACAATAGAATGCCATGGTTGGCACTGTTTCCATTTTTGCTTGGTTTGCAAAAAAAACACAATACAAAAAAACACTTATTTTTGGACTGATTTTAAAGATGTGCACCCTTAAGATAAGTTACTTAACTATGGTATGTTCTGCCATATTAATGACTACATTGATAGGATGGTACAAAAAAAATCGCAAAATAATCATGATAGTTTTCTTATAATACAATATCATTGTGATAGGTATATTAGCTATCATGGTACTATTGTGATAGTATTTTTGTCTGCAAAAGTAAGTTCTTACAGATACACACCCTTCAGTTATAAACTGGTGGAGATACTTTCGTAACAAATCATGACTGATCAAGTAAACGCCCATGTTAAGAAGTTGGTCTTCTATTCCGCCGTAGTCTTTGAATCTGTCACAACTGCTGCAGTTTCTGATATCTTAAATGAAAGGAGAGAAATTGCATTGAAACTACATTAAGTGGAATATGCCCTCATGGATTTCTCTTGTGACATTTAACATGCAGACTTAACTAAAATATATTTGAAGGTTACTGGAAAATGGAACTTGACAACAAATTAAACAATAAATTAATCTAGTCAATGAAACAACAATATTTTGATCAATTTAAATTCGAAATTATTTGCTTTTGTGAAATGGTTTCCTTTCTATGTTAAACCATGGCGAGCTGTGAGTAGACATAACAGTTGATTGCTATTCAAATTTATGTAAATATATAGTAACATGGATAGCATGACCAAATATTAAATAACATATTTTCTTTAGAGACAGCATTAAACATTGTGAAACAGATGCCCATATGAGCAGGATACAAATAGCTTGGTCCTTCTCAATTGAGAAAATATACCTTTAGCATGCAGATGCCCATATGAGCAGGATACATATAGCCTGGTCCTTCTCAATTAAGAAAAATATACCTTTAGCATGCAACATATCCGTAGCACTTATGATTCTCGTACATTCTAGCTCAGTTTCTTCAAGCCAGTCCACGCCACATACACAATGGCCATCAGAGTCTGTAGTGAATAATTCACTGTATTTTGAGTGTATGCTTTTTATAGTTTTATTTAACGCATATCACATCTGATCAAAAGTAATGCATGTCTACCAAATTATAATTTCATACATGTGGGGATCCAATGGGTGGTTTTGCACAAGTTTGTAAAGATATTTATTTTAAAGATCTTGCAAGAGAAATAAATATAATTTAACAAAATTATAGTATATTCAATTTCATTATACAATCATCTTTAAAACCCAAATGCCTAATTTAATGACATATTAAAAAGATTGCATCTATTTCCATTATGATGATTAAAGGAAAGAAATTAATCATTTACAATTTCATGCTATGATAACTTCAATAAATTATTAATTAAAATATCCTGTATTTCAAGCAGATGAATATTAAAAGAAATATTGATCAAGATACAAGAAAGAAATGATGCAGACTGAGGCATTTTATATTGAAATTTATTGAATATAAATTGTTTATTCACCATTTACTAGGCCGATCAACTACGGACTTTACAGTTACATAGAAGGTATTTGTTGGATTCGATCGAATATTGATTTTATTTCAAAAGTGATCATATAAAATATTATTTTCCCGAATGGCGCAACCACCAGTGAAAAAATATATATTATTTATGATCACTTGTGAAATAAAATAGATATTCCATCGAATCCAACAAATTTTCTCTTTATTTTATGCTTTTTCACCGTTTGTTTACATTGGAAAAGGGTTTAACTGGATACTTTCGCTGGATTTATGGCGTCATTTCGTCGAAAAAATGGCGTCATTTCACAGTAAAACAGTGAATAATATTAATATTTTTCACTGTTTAATACAGTGAAATATCAGTTTTAATTACTGATATATCTCTGTTTAAAAAATCCCAAAAGCATAAGATAAATGTATATATTCATTTTATGATATATCTGAGCAAAATTTGTTTCACCAGGTATAAGATGAATGGATCCATCTTCATGTACCAGGTCTCTAAAATCTTTTTTTCTGCTCTTCTGGAGCTGGAGAGAATGGTATTTTTGTTGATGAAACTGCCATAGGGATAGAGCGAGAACGCAACTTAGGCTTTATATTAAGTTGCTGTAGCAGCGTCTGTGTGACATCAGACACAGCAAGGTTTTGATGTAGGGCGGAATCAATGTGAATGCAGCTTGACTCGCACTCCTTTTTTTTTACAGCCTTGAGAAAACAATGTTTTATTAAATCAGCATACAGTAAAGTATAGCCTTTGTGGCTTCTCCACAAGTCATATTAGGCTATAATGTAAAGTTCATTAATTATGATGTTTGTTTCGGACAAAATTGAAAACAGTTTTTAATAACATATTTTAGCTTGTAGACCTATACTGTTCTTTCTCAATAAAGAGTCATGTACATAAATAAACTTAAATTTTAGATAAATCATCATCTTCCTATAACATTTGTACAGTTCATCCACTTCATGATGCATAACAGTAATAATTAAGTTAAGAAAAAAATGTTCCTAGAAATTCAAAACAGCTTACACAATAAAAACAAATTAATATGCTTACATGTAGAACTTTTCAGAAGAGGTTTTGGGCCCTTAAAATCAATTTTCACAATGCTGTAGAAATTATCACAATGTACAACAACAGCATGGTTGTGACCTTCAATCGGGTATATCACAACCTGCAATAAAAATTCAAAACATAGAACTTGCATCAGAAATATGCAAATGATTGTATATGTATCATATTTGGCAAACTGTCTCCCAAAAAAATGTGCATGCATGGCAAAAATGTATCAAAAAAATAAACAAAAAAAGCCATGATGGCCCGAGCTTGCTCACCTGCCTTAGTCACTTACGTTTTTTCTACAGACTGGAAATGTATTCCTTTCCGTTACAAAGATTACTAACGCTAGTTTTGACAACAATGTTTCATGCCAAATATCTATAGTTTAGGATATGTGGTTTTCATAATTTTCACTAAATTCATATAAGGAAACCACATTTGCCTCTAGGGTGGGATCAATTTTTACCAAAGGGGCATCGGCTCAGTGGTTTGGGAGGAGATGTTTAAGTAAAAATGTTGAAACACGACACACGACAAAGACCTGTCACAATAGCTCATCCTTTGTTACCAAGTTACCAAAAACATGACATTAGACTTTTTTTTAAATAATACCTTTGGGCCCTGTTTTTCATAAAAGTGTTCAACAGATTTGCCAATCATTTCTTCGATGTCTGCAAAAAACAATAAAAGGCTATTGTATGCTTTCATGTTGATAAGGAATGCTTTTTATAACTTTTTACAGTTATAAAAAATTATAAACATCAATGTTGACTATGATTCACACTAGGACACAAAATTGCATGGCTGGTAACATATTAATTCATGCGCGCAGATAAGTCGAGATTTTATTTAAGAATGCAACATCAAAAAAGGAATTAGGTTTAAATTCTCTGTTCAATTGTCTTTCAAATAAGGGAAATAATAGAAAACAAAAGGTATTTTTTATTCAATAAAATAGAATACGCTTATTTTATTATAAATGTTCGGCACAACCATCCAAACAAACGGTGCCCACTTTTTCTTTGTGTAGGCGACTTGCTTCATCAGAAAAAAGCTAGTCTCATAATACACTCTAGCCAAACAAAAAACAGACATATGACAAAATGAGCCGACAGATACCAATTCAAAAGTGTAGAGAATTGTGCCAACTATGTATAACAAGAGATGTGTTTGTCCAAAACACAATGCGCCGCTTTGAAATAAAATTTCTATTTATCATTTGGCAAGTATAGACATTATCTCCCTTAAAAGCTTATTACTTCCCTTGGAATGTGTTTTTTTACCTTTGACCTTGAAGGATGACCTTGACGTTTCACCACTTAAAATGTGCAGCTCCACATGCATGAGATATACATGCATTCCATATATTAAGTTGCTATGTTCAAAATTGCAAAACATACGACAAAATTTTAACCAAGGTTAAAGTTTTGGATAGACAGACAGACAGACAGAATAACAGACCAAAACAATATACCCCTCTTCTAAAGAAGGAAGAAGGGGCATGAAAAGCATGAAAGACACATATTTAAGTGGTAATAAAACAAAGTTACGTCTATTAAATTCATTTTCCAAGTTGACATCTGTAAACTGAGATGCAATGTCTTCCATGGCTTCAATATGGTAACACTTGTTGTAAGGATGGTCAAAATATGAAATTTGCAACCACTGAAATTATAATAATGTACAAAAAATTCTCATATTACAAAATGCATTGAAATTTCTCGACATGCAATGATTATTTGTACTTAAATAACAATTTATTCTAGAATTTTAAAGACATATTATTGGTCAATCGTAACAGTAAAATATGTTAAAGGAGTATTTTACTACCAAAATATGTAGTTCACAAAGTTGAGACTAACAACCGCCCCTTCAAATAAAAGCTTGTAACAGTGGAGTCCAACAATGTTCAAAACTCAATTACTTAAAAAATGTGGCGATAAACTCATATTGACCTTCATTTTGTTTATTTCATTTGTCAATTCCATAAAACAGACTTTCTTTCCTATTTTGTAGCTGACAAAAAATTAGTCGTGAAGCATATCTGGAAGTATATGATCAAAAATATGATTAAGCAAAGTTTAAAAACATAAAACAACATAAATCAATATAAACATTGTGAAATGATGATCGAAATCATACCTTCAACAGGTCCTGATAGTGAAAAGAAAACTGAATTAAGCATCGTTTGCCATGCCGAATTACAGCTACATCCATACAAACACAAGTATCCTTCAGGAACTTTGGTCGCTTGACGTCGAATACTGAGATATTAATCCTAAATAATTAACAAAAAAATAAATAATTTACCAAAAGGCTGTTATAAGTTCCATTCACCTGGGAACGAGTTGTGTATATTTTGCAGTCGGACTAAACTATTAAAGTTTGCCTTACTTTTTACTTGTGATAACATCTTTCTTGAACAAGAAACCCAATCAATTGCAAAGCATTTTGCATTTTTTAACCTGATTGAAAATATTCAAAATTAAAGCTTTGCATTATTGGCAATAAATGTTGTAATAAATGTAAAAGGCACACATTGTGTACTTTTTTACACTAATTTACACAAAAAACACCACCATGCAAGATATTCATAAAAATAAAAATATATATACATTGATCCGTTAAGTAACTTCTCCTCCCACAAGCGAACAAAAATTGCATTACATACTAGTCGCCGCTCTCCAGAGCGACGCCAATAACTATTACCCACAACTCCCAAAGAAATATTAACATGCAAAGTATTTTACTATGCACTATTATTTGAAAGTTGACATGACAAAGCGGCATAGAAACTATGAACACATATTTGTGTTGCCTTAAACAATTAAGCATAGTAAATTCTCTAACCATTCAAGTTATAACTGACGCAACAGTTGTTCCTTGCCAGGATTTATGTCTAGTATAATCTAATTAATAATCTTAGTAAGATTTTGTTAAATAAAATAAGGAATAAATAGGGGCCATGACTGCCTAAAAAGCAACCCCAAATATGGGATACAACACAGACCAGCTCTTCCTTCAGTCATTATCTAGTGTATGTTGATGACCCTAGAACAATAATGACAATGTCCTGCATACACACTCTACATGATGGCTTTATTTGAGAACTGACCTTTTTGATTCACATCAACATTAATGCAGATTTTCTGCATGCTGTTCTGACACAACATTACAAATTGTTTATCCTGCAGCTAAATGATTTTATAGAACAAAATAGGACTCATACAGAAAAAAATAAGGTTTTCTCCACGGATATTTTTAGATAAGATTTATTCCACAGATATTTTTAGAACATGCACATAGGGACTACTTTTTTGGCCTTTCACCCCAGATTGCGTCATTCAGGTCATTGGGTACGCAGTCGTTGGACAAGTTAACGAGTGTGTGTGTTTATGATGGATTATTAAGAGGATAATACACGGCTGAGCCGGGCCGAGCAGTAATATATATCTTACTTTTATACTAAATTATAGTAGGATACAGGTTTTGTGTCATACAATCGTTCTATTTTGGTCCTTCACCAAAATTTATGAAGAACCAGCTTTCCGTACTTATATTTTCATTGAATTGATTACGCAATGCATGACCTACCTCATGTGACATAATTTAAATGACAAAACAAGCTAGACGCTTTTGATTTAAGGACAACAACAATTCGGACTTTGGATGGTTTTTATTTAACAGTTTAATATTTTTTAACTTTTAAGCATTGAACGATTAGTGTGTGTGTTTACGATGGATTATGAATGTGAATAACAGTGTTGGGATATAAAACTGGAATGAAACTGGTGAGACTGCATTTTCGATTTCGTTACTTTGTCAAATGTACTCGAATAAAGCGATGTTTTGTTGAACAATTGATGGATTTAATTTAAGAAAAGTATCAGTGAATTGTTCTTTAACTGTTTGAAGGAAATCGATGTTGATTTAAAAGGGTAATTTCTTTGATGAATAAGTCGTTCCTTTGTCAGTCGGTCAAAGAATGTCTATTGACAAAGAATGACCTACTTGCACCCAGTGCGTTAAAATAGAAAAGTTGGATGGCGAGAAGAAATGTGTCCAGAATTTTAACTCATCAAGGAAGCAAATTAAACTTTACGTAAATAAACATGGTTATTACACAACTTCGGTGAGTAGATCAATAACCAGTAGCCTAGATGTTTTACTTTGTTATGTTAGTAAAAATTGTGTGAACAGAAGAATTGTTTATAGATTAAAATTAACAATATCGGCTGGGATAAATGCTGAATCATGCTTTAGCAGCCTTCATGTAGTTGTCTACACATTTCGTAAATTTCAAAATAAACACATTTTGTAAATTTCAAAATTGCAGTCATTTTCGTTTTCGGTATTTTACAGTAATGAAACAAGAATTGTAGTTTGAACACAACCGTCTGTGTTCTACTTGAGTTTGTAACATTTGGAACGCTGATTAAATTTGAATCATGCTCAAAGAGATGGATGCGCACGCAAATATTAATTCAACAATTGCAGAAAAAAAGAGGGCCTAAAAGGCCAAAAGTCATTCACCTTTTATACAAAGGAACTGACCTGCTCTGTTCAGCCCAAGATATCATAAGAACAACTGTTCTGAGCAAGTTTCATGAAAAGTGAACTATAAATGTAACTTTAGAGTGCTAACAAGGTTTGACTATTGCCATATAAAGATAAATTCCCTGCCCCATTGCGGTCATGTTTTTTAACAGACTGGAACCATTATAGACTCATCCAAGATATCATTAAACAAATGGTCTGTCCAAGTTTCATAAAGATTGGACAATAAATTTGACTTTTAGAGTGTTAACAAGTTTTTACTATAGCCATATAGGGAAAAATGCCCCTGCCCCTGGCGTCCATGTTTTTACACCATTTTTAAATTATCAAAGATATCATTGGGAAAAATCTTCTAACCAAGTTTCATGTCAAGAGCGGACAATAAATTTGGCCTCTAGAGTGTTCAAAATGTTTAACTATACACATATATATAGCAATATAAGGACAACTGCCCCACCCCTTGGTGGCCATGTTCTCTAAGCAAATGCAACAATTTTTGAACTTGTCCAAAATATCATTTGGGCAAATCTTCTTACCAATGATGATCAAAAAATAGATGTGTCCTCTAGAGTGTTAACAAGGTTTTACTATAGCCTATCCGGAAAAATGCCCCGCTCCCAGGCAGCCATGATTTTCACCAGACCGGAACAATCTTCAAACTCATCCAAGATATCATAAGGAACAAACATTCTTACCAAATTTCATGAAGATCGGACAATAAATGTGGCCTCTAGAGTGTTAACAATTAGGTTTTACTAGAGTAATTAATAGCCATATCAGGATAAATGCTCCGCCCCCTTGGGGCCATGCCTTTGAACCAACTGGAACCATTTTCGAACTCATCCAATATATCATTGCGAAATATTTACTGACTGTTTTTCATGAAGATCAAGCAATAAATATGGCCACACTGGTGTTTTTACAATAGCCATAAAAGGAAAAATGTCCTGTCCCCTAGCCGCCATATTGTTCAACTAACGGGAACCATTTTCATGATGATTTGACTATAAATGTGGCCCCTAGAGTGTTAACAAAATTTTACTTTAGCCATATTAGGAAAAATGCCCCCCCCCCTTTGGCGACCATGTTCTATAATCAACCAGAGCTACTTCCAACATCACAGTCAAGGACTCTGGACATCATTGAAACAAATCTTCTGACAAAATGTCATGACGATCGGACCATAAATGTGGCCTCTAGAGTGTTAACAAGGCAAATGACGCCGCATGACGGACAAAAGGCGATCACAAAAGCTCACCATGAGAACATTGTGCTCAGGTACATGTAAGCTAAAATATGGATCTTGTGGTTCTATAAGCAGCGTGTTCACATTATTCAGATGCTGACATCTTGGTTAAGAGGAAAGCAACTATATTAATAGTATAGACTTAAAATGAAAATTACGTGAATAATTTGACATTAGAGAGAATACAATATTATTGTTGCATACAAATAACTTTATTTAGCTAGACTTTTAAATTCTAACATACTAGTCTTTGAGAGTCACTCAGAGTGGTTTAGGTTTTTGTGCTAAAATAAACTCATCTACACGTAGCTAGTTGTGTTCACTACTTACTCGTATTCTAATTATAGCATCTTCATGTAGTCACCATTTCAAATGAAAACAAAAAACAAACAAGAGATGTGTTCGTCAGAAACACAATGCCCCCTATTGCGCCGCTTTGATTTTTTTTACCTTTGACCTTGAAGGATGACCATGACCTTGAACTTCCACCACTCAAAATGTGCAGCTTCATGAGAACGCCGCTTTGAAATTATTATTTTATATTTTTATTACCTTTGACATTGAAGGATGACCTTGACCTTGAACTTCCACCACTCAAAATGTGCAGCTTTATGAGATACACATGCATGCCAAATATCAAGTTGCTATCTTCAATATTGAAAAAGAAATGGCCAATGTTAAAGTTTTCGGACGGACAGAAGCCATATATTTGACCTTGAAGGATGACCTTGACCTTCACCACTCAAAATGTTCAGCTCCATGAGATAAACACTCATGCCAAATATCAAGTTGCTATCTTCAATAGTGTAAAAGTTATGGCCAACGTTAAAGTTTTTTCGGACGGACGGACAGACTGACATACACACATACTGACATACTGACATACTGACTGACGGACAGTTCAACTGCTATATGCCACTCTACCGGGAGCATAAAAAGACAAAAAACTCTATGAATATGCAAATATGTCACTTTATTGCAAATGTTTGCTGTATCAACAGTGTTTAATACAATAACATTTATAAGATTGGGATTTATCTCCCATGAGATATGATTATATAATAATCTTTTTATTTTCCGAAGGTAACTAATTTAGACAACACATTGATACAAAGTCATGAAAACAGTTTAACAAAGGCAATCTTATTTTCAATGAGGCCTTCAAACAACTATGGTATGTATAATGCATTTCTACATTATAATGCAAACATGTAGACTTTGACGGACATAAGAGTACTGTAACAGTGTAATAGAAGTGTCATAAAAAGCAAGTATCTTATATGACTTCTCTTATATTATTAATTTCTCTTCCAATATTGAAATGGTCTCAATGAACAAATATTTATTAACAAAAAGTATTTAAAAATATAAATGTATTGTTGATTACATTTTCCCATATGCACACACTCTAACGCACGCACGCACATACACACGCGCGCACGCACACACCTATACACACACACACTTATACAATTACCATATCTTAATTAACACGAACAATAACAATAACAAAAAGTTAACAAAAACAGCCGCGAACATTATTGTACAAAGTCAGAGTTTAAAAACTTATTATGAGATATAAGTTAATTTTTATTCAACACATGGTTGATTGATATTAAAGCAGTCTGGCAAAATAATTAAGAAATAACATTTATTATTTTCTTATAATATTTATAATTAAAATTATTACACATTTATCAAATAAACTGTGAATGTCAAACTTACATGCACTATTGTAACCTAGTCAGAAAAATCCCCTACCACAAGAGGATTGAAACCCGGAATCCCCACGGTTCCAAATCAGGCAGACACTCTACTGCATCGCTGTTAAAACTAGCTAAAAGCAAGGCAGTAAAAGTTCTCCTTATATCGAACCCTGCTACACTACAATAGTATTTTGGTAGTAGGATACTTTTCTGCCGCCAAATCAGAGACTTTGTATCAGAAACATCTATCATCATGCAGCACGAGTTGTTTAAACATCTCTCTCTTAAGCAAGTGTTTACATGTAGCTGGCTCAAAAAGTTATATTCAACTAGAGTTTGCCACTCTAAATAGGTTGAAGCTATTTTGGTCAATCATATCAGCCGTTAAAATAAAATTGAATAATCTGATTTCTAGTAATTAAATGTAACATTTAATGATTATACTTAATAAATATAGTAAAAACAAGCAAATTCGTTGAATTGATATTCCCCGCCAATACACTTCTGGACACAAAAGTTTTCTGGACTGATGGACGACGCCAACGTGCATCATCATCTTATCCATATATATACTCAAACCAAGTTTCAAGGAAATCCGTCAAAGCACTTCCAAGATATGGCTCCGGACACACACAAAAAGCATTTTTCAAGATACAAATGGTCATAACTCTATTATTACCCAATGGTGTACAATGCCATTTGGCGTGCATCATCCTCTTATTCATATATATACTCATACCAAGTTTCAATCAAATCCGCCAAAGCATTTCCAAGATATGGCTCCGGACACAAAAGTGCCGGACGGACGGAAAGACAGACAGATTGACGGACAACGCCAAAACAATATTACTACGCTTATGGCGGGGGATAATAAATCTTAAAACACTTAATTTCAACACATGCATGCAGGTTTTGAATTGTCCACAAACAATATTTTATAAAAATAATACTTATATATGCGTATTGCTAAATCCACTGTCCAAATAAGATCTGTATTAAATATAACCTCATAAGCCTCATTTTGGAATTAATTTAAACAACATGATAAAAGATTCTCTTTGTTATTTGCAGTGTAATTTTGAATTTGAATTTTATATATTGCAAACAGATTCATCATCTGTTAATATGATGTTCAAGTGACAGGCGAGATTAAATTTATCTTAAACGATGTTCAAATTGAGCACTCAACAGCTAGAGATAAACTTACACGGATTAGAATGAAGCTATTTGAGACACTAGCTTGTTTGTGAGCAATAACAAAAATGCACTTGACCGTTTTAACTACTTGCTTTTAATTGTATTCGAAAGACTAACACAAAATGGACTTGGTCCAGAGACAAGTTTTTTACATCGAAAAGTGTATATGTACCGGGGAAGATTCAGATTGTTAAATTCATTAAAGCGTAAACAAAACATACAATGCAGAACATTTTTGTAGGAATTCAGCAGAATGACAAGACAAGCCTCCTTTAATTTACATGTCTTACCATTTTAACATTTTAAATATATCCCACCCTTTCTTATTTGTCAATATTTTTGTAAATTTAGACAACCCAAACAAGTTTCTTTTATTTGCTTTTGAAAAGTTCACAGCATATTATCTGATATTTTTATGAAATTGTTTCAAGTGAAGAACATACAAGGAATATATATGCTGAAGGGATGAGTGAAAAAAGACAATTGCCAAGCAATATATGTCCCTTACCGGCTCCATTATTGTCAGAAATATCACCATTGTCTGATTGTTATATAATTTGTTTCCATAGCAACCAGACTTTTTGACGTTTGAACAAAATGAAATGACATGCATAATGTACATAATGTCATGTATCCATGTTTCAAGTTTCATAAAAAAATATTTAGAATTTTAAAGTTATCGCAGGTCCACCATTTTCAGCAGTATTTCTAGTCTATTTGTTGCCATAGCAACCAGAATGTTTGACATAGGAACAAAATGAAATGAGGTACATAATGTCCATATTGTCATATATCCTGTAATGTTTCAAGTTTCATGAAAAAAAGTTTCATGAAAAAATATGAAGAAGTTTAAAAGTTATTGCAGGATCCAGAAAAGTGTGACAGACAGACTCACAGACAGACGCACAGAGCGAAAACCATAGCGGTAGCGGACAATAAGTTTGGAAATTCACTGTGTTTGGCAGAGCAGTGCTCCAGCTAGGATTTGAAAAGGGCAGGGGTGCTATTTTGTCAAAAGGGCACTTTCAACGCGCAGAATTTTGTAAAAAGAGCACTTTCAAGCGCACGATCGTATCTGGAATGCTCCCTGTTGCATATTTATTTTTATGTTATAAATAATTGTAAGAATAGTATTGCCATTATAATTAAACCATGCAAATAAAATGTATACAATAAGGAATGCATTAATTACAATGTAATAAGTGATTTATAAATTATAATGTTCTATTTTTTTTTAAATAAAAAATGTCAGGGCGGCGCATCAGAAGGGTAGGGCGGGGCTTCGGCTTCAGGAAGGGCAGGCGGGGCGCCTTTCCATTTAGGCCTGCTGCTGTACCACTGGCAGAGTCTAGGCAGATTTTACTTGGAATCAACCAGGGGTGTCAATTGTCAGAAATTCAAAATCCAGAAAATAAGGCCAGGGGGTCTGGGGACGCTGGTCCCCAGCGGAGATTAAAGGGCAGTGCCCCCCCCCCCCTTGAGCCCTCACTAATTGTACTAAATTATAGTCGTTCTAGAGACACTGCGGATGTTATCTCTACAGCATGCAGGGCTTTTTTCAGCTTTTTGGAAAGATAGCCCATTGCTTTGATATTGGGAATTTTATTGGCGTTTTCAAGAAATTGGGAAAATAAATTGAGAATTTAAACTACATGAATGAGTTCAGCATCTTTAATCACAAACACCAGAAATGCCATCATGATCAACAGTTTTCCACATAATAAGCTCACACAAAGTTTCAGTCCCATCAGGCACCATTTTATTAGGAGGCGCTTCATCTGCTTCTGAAGAATAATAGCAATCAACATGTTGAATTTAAGTCAGCACTTTGCTTTCGAAAATCAACCATGCCGATGCAAAAGAGTTACTTGCTGTTAAATTACTATCATTAACAATGGAAGGTATTTCAATGGGAAGACTTGTACTTCTTGACAATGTTTTTTTAATGACGCTTGTTTAAAAAAAAATAACAGTTTTCTTTTTGCTGCCAGATTTTTGCTTAGGAATCTTTTTCATGCAATATTTTTATTTGCGCGACATCTTTGTTTTCCATTCAGCCGAATCACAAAACGCTTGAATTTCGTCGCAAATATAATAAGCCCCTGAACAACACGGAGTATATCGTGCATACGAATAAGTCCGACGTTATCCAAATCGAGGTATAGTCTAAATCCCGTACGAAACCGGATCGGACTACGCTTTGTTAAAAAGTGAAACAGACGATGTGATTAGCGTTTTGTTTTTTGCCGATTGGGATTTTTTTAGCAAATTTTGGGAAAAAGGTTTACTTATTGCGATTGGGAATAGAGCCGAATTTTGGCTATGAAATCAGGCCCCGGCATGCCTCTGCATGATGCTAAGGCAACTGTAACTACCACTGCAAGTCACTTGGCATACAATCTTCTTACATTAAAACAAAAACTTTGAAAGAAACTAATCCAGAGTTTTGCATCATAATGTTAAATCCATGAAGATTATCTATGTACCAAAAAATACATTACATTAAATGCACATGATATGAAAATGTTTGTAATTAGATTTTTCATCAACTTTACAAATCATGTGTTTTCTTGCTTTGTAAATGAATGCACTAATGAAAAACAAGAGTTCCGCGTTCAGAGACAAATGTCCGCCCCCCCCCCCACAAACAGGGCTAGTGACTCTAAATTTAAATAGGGGTCATCTCCTGTCCAAGGCCAATGTATATGTGAAGTATCAAGCCAATTGGTCAATTGGCTGATGAGTTATTGATTAGAAACGATTTTCACATTTATTGTAAAAGAGACCTTGACATTTGATTAAGTGACCCCATTCTCAATAGGGGTCATCTACTACTGTCCAAGGCCAATGCACATGTGAAGTGTCAAGCCAATCGGTCAAGTCGTTGAGGAGTTATTGATTTAAAACAAACCGGTCTACTGACAGACTGATAAGCCAGCCGACATCCAGAAAAACCATATACACCCTCTTCTTTGAAGGGGGGGGGGGGAATAAATAACACAGAAAATATGTGTTACAATAATACAAATTGATACAATAAAATGGTGTTACAATAACACAATTCAGAAGACACTAGGAAATTAGATGCAAAGAAGGAAAAGAACCTGTTTTTGCAACTAATGCTGCAGGCTTCACACCTGGAAGATTAATAATTGTTGATGCTATTATCACTTTGAATGCATGACAAAAACAGAATTGTACCAGTATTTTTGAATGATATTTTGTTCATTGACACACCAACAATTATTGTCTATTATAACAGCTATTACATCATTATATATCATATGCCTACAATGTATTTTTGTCATTCGAAATTGGGGCAAAATATCAATGGAAAAAGTATATTTTTATCCAAATGGGACCTAAAAATTCCAAATTGAAGTTCCCCACCCCCCCTACCAAAAAAAACAAACTATTTTTTTATTTATTTTTATCTCAACATTTAGTTCATCTCCAATATCCAGCTCTACATGTAACACCTTAGTAATAAATATAATATTGACAATACTTAAATGATCAGTTTTGAGACTGAACAAGAATCACTAAGAATTCCACTTCTTGCTCAGTTGTACTATAAACATTACAAATGTCAGCCTATAACTTGCACTTTTTTATTTAAGTTTCTTTATATATTTTCAGGACAGATTAATAAAAGTTTCAGTGTTTCCTCTGGTCTGGCTAAACATATTATCCAGCAATTTAACTGACTAAAACAAAGAAATACTTATTTGGGCTGTAATTGTGAAGTTTAATAGTTTTATTGTGAAAATATGTATCCAAGTGCATTCATACACTGCTTTGATGCAATTTTTTAGAAAGTATGTTTTTTATCTAAATAAACACTCAAACTCAAATTAAGACATTAGCTTTCCAGACAGCTTTTTATTTTCAAAACCATTTTCCAATTCAGCCAAGACATCACTTCAACAAGTATTCGTACTAGAATTCATGAACATTGAACTAAAATGCGACTTCTTACATGTAAGTGTTAACAAGGTTTCACTATTGCCATATAAGAAAAACTGCCCCACCCAGTAATGGCCATGTATTTTTGAGAACCGGAACCATTTCCATCGCAATGATTTATCCTAACAATGCTTTTTTCCCCAATCACTGGAGTGAAGCCGGGCCCATAAGATTGGATAAACTCATGTGGCTTTGACATAAATTGGGAATTAATGTGTTTGCAATGTTATATTTACAAAGGTTCAACTTACAAAGCTGGGTAGAGAAATGAACCAAATGTTGTGATTTTTTTGTAAAACCTTCAATTTGGTATATTTGTAAGTCATTTGAGAATAAGATGTGTTTGTGACACACAATGTCCCCATAAATATTTGACCTTTGACCTTGAAGGATGACCTTGACCTTTCACCACTCAAAATGTGCGGCTCTAAGAGATACACATGCATGCCAAATATCAAGTTGCTATCTTCAATAATGCCAAAGTATTCATAAAATGAGCGATTTTGGCCACATATACTTGACCTCTGACCTTGAAGGATGACCTTGACCTTTCACCACTCAAAATGTGCGGCTCAATGAGATACACATGCATGCCAAATATCAAGTTGATATCTTCAATATTGCCAAAGTATTCATAAAATGAGTGATTTTGGCCACATATATTTGACCTCTGACCTTGAAGGATGACCTTGACCTTGACCATCTACCACTCAAAATATGCGGCTCTATGAGATACACATGCATGCCAAATATCAAGTTGCTATCTTCAATATTGCAAAAGTATTCATAAAATGAGCGATTTGGGCCATATATATTTGACCTCTGACCTTGAAGGATGCCCTTGACCTTTCACCACTCAAAATGTGCAGCCCCATGAGATACACATGCATGCAAAATATCAAGTTGCTATCTTGAATATTGAAAAAGTTATTGCAAATGTTAAAGTTGGAGCAAACAGACCAACAGACCAACGAACAGACCAACAGACAGGGCAAAAACAATATGTCCCCCACTATAGTGGGTGGGGGACATAAAAACAAACTTTTTAAGATTGGGAATGTGGCCCCAAATTTGATTAAAACCACTGCATAAATTGACCTAGTTCAAGTTTCATGAAGATTAAAATAAATGTGGCCTCTACAGTGCCAACAAGTTAAAGGTTGATGTTAAGAAGAGATGCGTTTGTCAGAAACACAATCCCCCCTACTGCGCCGCTTTTTTTTACCTTTGACCTTGAAGGATGACCTTGATCTTTCACAACTCAAAATGTGCAGCTCCATGAGATACATATGCATGCCAAATATCAAGTTGTTATCTTCAATATTTCAAAAGTTATTGCAAAAGTTTAACCAAGGTTAAAGTTTGTGACAGACAGACAGACAGACGGACACATACAATGAAAGACAGACAGGCCAAAAACAATATAACCCATACCATTCTATCCGGGGGCATAAAAAGGTAAATTGTGACAATAGACTACAGACGATGAGTGACTCACAATAAAGAATAGGTGATCACAAAAGTACACAATTATTATTAAATTAATTATATAACCTTTTTGTTATATTTGAATTGTAAATAATATCAACAACATTTATTAGCTCTAAAGAATGCAAATGCTTTATAGCCATATATATAATAAACATAATTGTCATACTAACATGTTACATACCAAAATCTTTCAGATTGTTGAAAAAATCAACCCTAAACTGAAAGTTGACAGAACATTCTGTATACTAGTAAGTGATTTATTTTTGTTTGTTTTTCCGTTTTTTTAAGCTGTTCTACCAAGCTCTGGGCATCATAAAATCACTTCTTTTGAGCAAAACTGAAGGTTTTGGTTTCAATAAATTACTAAAGGAACAATTTAGAACTATTAAACTTTGAAAGGAAATATGAGATGTGTTTGTCAGAAAAACAATGCCCCTTACTGCGCCGCTTTGAAGCCATATAATTGACCTTGAAGGATGACCTTGAGCTTGACCTTTCACCACTCAAAATGTGCAGCTCCACGAGATACACATGCATGTTAAATATCTTCAATATTGCAAAAGTTATGAGCATTGTTAAAGTTTTAGGACGGACAGACTGACGAACAGTGCAACTGCTATATGCCACCCTACGGGGGCATAAACATTATTAACCATGGTAATCTTGTTTACTTGTTCTGTTGGTTTACTTGAACGGAACATAAGTGAACTTTTATAGATGAGTGAGTGTGAAGATGCTTTATCTTTCTGACTGTCTATAAACAAAAAGTGTCAAAGAGTAATCAAATAAAACAATTTGCAAGCAGTAAGCATATAGAAGACAGATGATAGGTCCCATGAAAACATTGATTAGTCTGTGTGTCAATCAATACCTGCGTATGAAGGTATCACTGGTTTATAAACATCAGCAACTTACCTCAAGTAAGTAAAAACCCTTAATTTCTTGACCACTATGTAATAATCATTTTAAGTGAGACAAAATAATTCTAAACAGAAAGCAATGTGATTGTTTAATTAATGCATTAATATAAATTCGATGTGTCATTAATAAATTGGATGGTACTTTATTTTCCATGAGAAATGCTTTATACAATATTATTAAACCAGCATGATTTTTGTCTATGGATAATAAATAATGTTGCTTATACAATATATTTTTTTAACTACATACTGTGCTGTATAATACATTTTGCATACACAAATAGAATAGTTTACGATAATATAAATCATTCATTCCACAGTAAATCCAAAGATAACATCTAATTAAATAAATTTACTTTCAAGTTGTTGACAATACTTTAAAATTGTGTCACTATTCTTTTTCTTGGAAAAAATGTTGTGAAGAGTGTTTAATTATCATACATTTTCATTTACTTTAGATAATACTCAGTCACAAATACAGACCAGACCGATGTTAGTCATGTTTTGTGACACTTTCGTTAAAATAGTTGCATACAATTTTCTATAGCAGCATTGCAAAGTGAAACAACTTCGTACATCAATGGTTTGTCAAATCCTACACCCTGATGCTGAACCAGTAACTTAGAGTCATGCCGAATATGAATTGCTATCTTCAATATTGCAAAAGTTAAGGCAAAATGTTAAAGATTTTCTTTTTTTCTCAAATTCAAGGGGAGATAATTCAGGACTTATTACTCCAATATTGCTCATTTTCAATAGGGTTTGACTCATCATTCAGATAAAGTCACTGTGCAAGTTGGGAAATGACTGGATGAAAACTGTGGACTTAATTGCGTAAACAAGCCTTATTTCACAATTTTCTCAAATTCAAGGGAAGATCATTCTGGACTTTTTACTCTGATGTAACCCATTTTCAATAGGGTTCGAGTCTTCATTAATATCAACACACTGGACAAGTTTCAAAGGGATAGAACTTTATATTTAAACAAACAAGAAATGTGTTTGTCGGAAACACTATGTCCCCTTCTGCGTCGCTTTGATTTTTTTACTTTTGACCTTGAAGGATGACCTTGACCTTTCACCACTCAAAATGTGCAGCTCCATGAGATACACCTGCATGCCAAATATGAAGTTGCTATCTTCAATATCGCAAAAGTTATGGCAAAATGTTTAAGATTTCAGTGTCAAAAATCCACGCTGCATGCATTCTTTAAATCTAATTCTCAAGAACCAAATAATCAAAGCATGGTTTCGTCTGACTGTGAATCTAAAGCGGTTAAAAACATTCATGTTCAGAGTCCAAGATAACAGCTGATCAAGATGAAAACAGCAATACACCTGGTTTGAAATACTTGGCAATGGGTTAGAAATGCCGTTGTTTTTTGCTGTATGCAGAAAGAATAATGTAAATTATGTATGGTCTGAAAATGGGTCCACGAACATACAGAGAAATGTAGTTGATAGACACAGTCGTTCTGCAGTCATAAGAAGGTGCGACAGATATTGGCCAGGGGTGAGCTAAGTTCTAAAAGTGATGATCTCTGTGACAACAACAATAATATTCCAGTTACCACAGATGATGATAAATAATTCAGAACAATTTTCTATGCAGCCAAAGAAGAAACAAGAGGGCCTGAAAGGCCCAAAGTCGCTCACTTGAGATAAAAAGAAATGACCTGTTCTTTGCAGCCCAAGATAGCAATGGAACAAATGTTCTAACCAAGTATCATTAAGAATGAACAACATATGGCCCCTTGGCGGCCATGTTTTTTTAACAGCAGACATGAACCATTTTTTAACTCTTCCAAGATATGTCCAAATTTCACATGTTGTCACTATATACATATAATGAAAACTGCCCCACTCCCTGGCGGCCATGTTTTTCCACCGATCACAACCATTTTCAAACTCGTACGAGGCATCCATATAACTAATGTTTTGACAAAAGTTCATGATGATTAGACAAAACTTGTGACTTCTAGAGTGTTCACAAGCTTTTTAACTATATGAATATAAGGAAAAAGACCCCCCCCCCCTGGCAGCCATGTTTTTTTACCGATCCAAACTATTATCAAACTCAACTGTCCTATCCAGGTGTGGAAGTGCGGTCTCCTTCGCTCACGCAAATGAACCGGTCACAGGACGGTTACAAGTTATGTAACTTTGTAAGCACTTATGTAATGCGGAAATATTTATTTGACAAACTCTTATTTCCGGTCAGGATGAATTTACTGACTTGTTGTAATTCAATTAACTAAAGGCGTTCATTCAGGGACGCCTAAATAAACTCAAAGAATTTATTTATAAGTGAAAACCAAGGCAACTTTAAACAAAAATAACTAATTTTTATTCCATAAACGCGGAAAATGAATAACAATGACAGAAAATTAAGAACAGGTACAGGCCAAGTCTATAGAATCTAAGTATCGTTACAAAAATGAACAACATTAAGCAAATACCTTAATGAATGTAAAAAGTAGTTCAAAATCTGTCAAAAAACTGATATAAATATAAGTTACTGTTAGTCTAGAAAGTACTTAAAAAATCTAGCTTACAAAATAGGTCTTATTTAATCTCAAAAACAATGTTTATGGAAATTAGGAAACCTCAGTGAATCAAATGTAAAAATAAGAAAAAATTACTACAAGTATTGAAATAGAATAGAGTCTTTCTAATTTAGAAAATGCCAAATAAAAATAATCTAATTAATAAGAAAATTTTAGAAAATAATGCCAAAATGCCTTGATGCTGGTGTTAAAAATAATTATGAGTTAAGTTATTTCAAAATTCCAACCTTTTTCAAGAACTGTTAACTTTTCAAGAAAGCATCAAGGTGTTTAAATCAGCCCAAACAGCTTATTTTATACAGTTCAGAACAGATCAATTGCAGAGTAGTCAATTTTCCCTCAGAACAGTGCATTTATCAATGATCAATATCTTCCCAAATTCCAGAGCAGAACTATAATATAGATTACTGAACCAGGTTAAACAAGGGAGATAAATACTGCATAAATACTGCAAAATCATGTACATGTTGTCTTTCTTTCAGTTATCTCTAAGTCGAAAGGCTTATCATAAGTGTTAATGACTAAAACAGTTATGTTAACTATGAAAATTCTGTGTTATGAAAAATTACATAACACAGTTAATGTCACATATTATTGATATTATAAAACCAAACTTTACTGCACAGGAAACCAATGCTCTTACCAAGTTTCATGAAGATTGAGCAAACTAGAAAGTTAACAAGATTTTACTATAGCCATATATAGCCACATAAGAAAAAAATGCCCTGCCCCTTGGCAGCCATGTTTTTCAAGCCGAGGTTACCATTTTTGAACTCATCCAAGATATCATTGGGACAAATCATCTGAGCAAGTTTCATGAAGATCGGAAAATTAATGTGGCCTCTAGAGTGTTTACAAGGTTTTACTATAGCCAAATAAGGAAAAATGCCCCGCCCCTTGGCAGCCATGTTTTTCAAGCAAACGTTACCATTTTCAAATTCATGCAAGATATCATTGAAATCAATCTTCTCACCAAATTTCATGAAGATTGGACAATAAATGTGGCCTCAAGAGAGTGAACAAGGAAAATGTTGACGTCGCACAACGGACAACGCACGACGGACAAAAGGCGATCACAAAAGCTCACCATGAGCACGTTGTGCTCAGATGAGCTAAAAACATTACATTTGCGATGAGATCTTGAAGAGAGGTCAAAACATTGTGCGGCCTTCGTTTTCCCGCTTTGGCGACCAAAAATAACGAATGTAGGGAACCAGATATGCTGATTTTCTTCTTGGACCAATGAACGTTAGGTTCATAGCCTCACTATTAGCATAATGATCTCGCGAAACTATGAGAGTACACAAACAGTGTTATTTTTTACCATGTTGGGAATGAGGCCGGGTCCCATTGAATTCAGAAATATCGCGTTCTTTTGACTATAGGTTGGAAATTAATGTTGTTGATTGTAGGCTTACAAATACTTTGAAATTGCTAATAAAATTGATTTCAATATATTTTCTAAGGTTCAACTTCTAAAGCCTGACTTGGAGATGATTGACATGTTTAAAATTATTTTTTTTTATTTTGGAAACCTTCAATTGGGAATTTTTAAGTCCATTATGATTTGGGAAAAATATATACCCCTTTCCATTGGAAGTGGGTCTCCCTACCGGACCCAAATTTGAACGAAAAAACCCACTGACAACTGTATGAATTATCATAAGTTTGCTGAGCTATTTGAAGATAAATGTTTTCCCAATATTTTGTGTCAAAGGAAAAATGTATGTTAGAGGAAAATGGTAACTGTTTTGTACGTGTACAGATTAAATATTTACCGGACATACGGTCTGGCAAAGACAGAAAATCTGTCGGACTGGCAATCATTTTATCAGACATGTTCAATGGTCCGACAACTTTTCGGAAAGACTGTTGTGTTAAATCAGCTTATGTAATAATCAAAAGCTATAGCCTGCTTTTATATTTTCCAGGCTTACAAAAAATACAGCAAGGTAAAACAATTTCTGATTGTTTATACATATATATATATATATATATATATATATATATATATATATATATATATATATATATATATATATTAGATATAACAGCTTGGAAGATGTACACTGTAAATAGCACTGTTTTTTCATCAAGAAACAAAGAAAAACATTTAATTGTTTTGCTAAAATATTCATTTGTATTCAAAGCATTAAAAATGCTTTTGTGAAAAATAATGTTCTGATATTTATTGTTTTATTACCATACATGGCTATCAAATAAGCCTTTGCCTATAAAATAGGTAGCATCTTTTTATCATATTATGCTTAAGTGAAAACAATATTTCATAATTTGTTCAGTATTGCTAAGTCGTTATAAAGGTGTCCCAAAGCCTTTGATATTTTTGCTATGGCGACTCTCGGAGTACATATGCACCCTCTTATATACACAATTGCAGTTTTGCGCACAGATTTCGTGAGCATCACTCCACAGTCGTGGTTCTTTACAAACTAAGGAAAGTGTTAAGTTAACTTTTAAAAAAACATTAAGTTTACCTGAATGGCAGCCTATGGACGTTATTCTTTGCATTCAACCTCAAAAACAGTACGATGTTTCAACACACTATTCTTGCTGACATTTTTATTTTGAAATATGGAACAATGTAAATATTTAACACCTGTTTGACATTGTTATCGACTTAGGTTACATCAAATATCCTGATGTGCAAGTCTGCAACATCACCAATAGCGACACTTTTTGTTGGCAACATTACGACAGTTTCCCAATATGGTGGTTGGAGTATAAAAGAATAACAAAGTAAATAAAACGCAATTATGTCTTGCTTTAATGGTACCACTCGCATGAGTTTTGCTTTAGACAGGTAAACGTTGAAAAGTTTTTGCAGTATCAGTGTTCCTTAGCATTTTCAGTGGTGATCAAATTTTGCACCTTTGGACAAAAGACGACGCATTGCAACTCTCGGCAACACGTTGGGAAGCTAAAGAAACTTCAGCAAACAGTTTATATAGTATTGTCAGAACGTCGTGCCAGTCAAAAATCATAAAACGCAAAATTTAAAGTTATGGTAGCCAGAACTACCCTTCGGGTTATGAAGCTGAGAGTTGAATTATTGCAACTAGGTTCTGCTATGTAGATAAAATGAAACCGAAAGTACTTAAGTAGTCTTTCAAATTTCTGAGATAATGTAACTTGGTAAACTCTTGTATTTACTTACTTGAATATACAAACAATTATTACATTTTAAATTGAATTTTGAACTTGATGTTTCACAAATATAAGATTGTTTATTATTGATAACTGTTCTGTCTGCACAGGCTTTTCAGAGACGATAAAGCCCAGTTTTCTCAGATCCCTGCTCAATTGTAAAATGCTTTCAATCCTCACATTTAAGAATCAGCAAGTAATACAAAGCACTATATGTCTCAAACAGGTTTTTTTGTCAACAACTTGTTAATTAGGATTAATTGCATCAACACATTTACAGCAGTCAGTATCTTAATCTATCCAGCGAATCTAGTTGTGTACATATTGTATTAACCACCATTGAAATTCCGCTTAATGTTTTTCATCATACCTTTAATGACTAGTTGAAATGTTAATGCATGATGAAATCTCCTTTCACCTTTACCTTTGACCAAAATCAACTAAAAGTCTCCCAAAAATAGCAAATAAAAATAATATTAATAAAAGATTTTTTCTTTATTGTGTAGCACTTGTTGTAATTAATTGCAGTTGAACATTGTAATAGGTATTTAACTCATTTACAATGGTAATAATGTATCGTTTTAGTAGTACTAATTATCCCCCGCCATAGGCGGAGGGATATTGTTTTGGCGTTGTCCGTCCGTCTTTCCGTCCGTCTTTCCGTCCGTCCTTCCGTCCATCCGTCCGGAGCCATATCTTGTAAATGCTTTGGCGGATTTAATTCAAACTTGGTATGAGTATATATATCGATAATAGGATGAAGCATGCCAAATGGCATTGTACACCATCTGATAATAACAGAGTTATGTCCCTGTATGTATCTTGAAAAAATGCTTTTTGTGTGTCCAAAGCCATATCTTGGAAGTGCTTTGGCAGATTTCATTGAAATTTGGTATGAGTGTCCAGAAGCATATTGGCAGGGGATATCAATTCAACGAATTTGCTTGTTATATTTCATTTTCCCCAAATTTCCTTGTAAATCACAATAATTTTCCCAAACAAAAGTTCAATATTCAATAAGGTCAAGGTAATATAGTCATATGCTAAGAGGAAGAGGACCATAATTGAAAGATATTGATTGCTTATGTTTAAAAGACGTTGTACTTTATAGACGATTCTGGGTTCAGTTTTATTTGCCACAATCTATTGAACATTTGTGAAGACATAAAACAAACTAAGATTTTATTTTAAGTTTGATATAAATAGCTTGGGTAGGATGGTTGGACGGTCCTTCAAAAATAAATAAATAAATATTTGTTGTGTTTTTTTTTACCATGTTTAAAAAAATATTTTTGGGTGGGGGTTTGGGTGGGGTGGAAAGGGGGTATAATGTGGGGGTGTGGTCATTTATTAGATGATCTTTCAAGAATAAGAACAAAAAAGGAAAAAAATATTAAATTTTTTTGGCGGGGGGGGGGATTCTGAGGTGGCGCGTGGGGGATGATTTAGGTGGAGTCCATTGTGATATGTCAGGTAAGTGTTGTTTTGTCCAAGTATGAATCAAACCTGATCAGAAATAAAGAAGTTATGACATTTTAAGCAAAATTTATTAATTTGACCTTGAGAGTCAAGTTCATTCAAAGGTCAAGGTCAAATTCAACATGCCAGGTACAGTACCCTCATGATAGAAAGATAGTATTGAAAGCAATAGCCTTGATACTTTAGAAGTAAAGTGGATCTAAACACAAAATTTAACAAAATATTTAAAGTTACTAAGACAAAAAGGGCCATAATTTCATTAAAATGCCAACCAGAGTTATGCAACTTGCCCTGTACAGTTCCCTTACAATAGCAAGCGAGTTTTCCAAGTCTGATAGCAAAAGCTATGATTATAACTTTAGGAGTAAAACACCAAAACCAAACCAAAACACAAAACCTAACCAGTTGTTAAATTACCTAAGTATAAAAGGCGCCATAATTCTGTCGAGATGCCAGTCAGAGTTACATAATTTTGCCTGCACAGTACCCATATTATAGTTAGTAAGTGTTGCAAGAATGAAAGAAATAGCTTTGATAATTTAGGAATAATGTGAACCTAAACACAAAACTTAACAAATTTTCAATTTTCTAAGTATAAAAAGTAAACATAATGCTTACAAAATGCTTGATACAGTTGTCTGCTCTTGTTTATAGGTTAGAATCATGTTGGTAGAGAAGTATGCAAAATATGAAAGCAATATATCAAGGGACATAGGAAATATTTGAGGTGGTATGCAAACATTTACATTCTAAAATATAAACTACATGATTATCAACACACACTAACATGGAATTCAAAACTTTAGTCATACAAATCTATGCAGACCCCCAGACCCCAAAAGACCCACCCCCTGTGGGGGTTCATTAATACTACCCAACATGGCAGCATCTTCAATGAACACCTGGGCCTGCAGAAGGCGAAGTTCATCTGAAATCACGACACAAGTCAGTAGTAAGACCAGACAGTGGTTTTTTTTATTCAAAATTAGAAAGAAGTATACATTTTTCCCAAATTGGAGCTAACAATTTCAAATGGAAATTTTCAAAAAGAAAAAAAAATAGATCTCAATATTTTGTTTATCTCCAATCCATGTAAGTTCAACCGTAGTAATTATAATATTAAAAACACTTGTATTCTAAATTTTGAAGCATTTTTCAGCAAAACAACAACACTAATATTCCAATTTTAGTCCAAACGCCTCAAATTTTCCCAATCCAAAGGGACCTGGCCCCATTCCCAAAATGGTGAGAAAAAAACAATGCAAGAGGGCTTACCCTTTTACTGGCATATATTACAATATATTATTACATACTAGATGATATTTGTTCAGTATAAAGAAGTTAAACTCCAGCTGCTTGAGCAGTATTGAATTCTTATTATAACAATTAGTTGGTCCTTTATTTAAGGCTAGTGACCGATTGCCCAAACAGTACAAAACAGCACAATACATTACAATACAAACCAACATAAACACAAAATATGAATAAAGCTGGGGTCACCGCCTTGATACGGTCAATTCAAAGCATTGGGGGTTTAAACCGGTTATAGAGCGCTCAACCTCACACTTGGCCAAGTAATATTCATAATACATTTAAGTGTAAATAAAATTTAACGTCATAGCATTGTAACTCAAATTAAACAATAATAAAAGGGAATTAAAACGCATTCAATTTAATTACAATTTAATTGCTCAATGGTATTGAAGATACCAGAGCAACAGAGTTACAACTTTTTGACGAACGATCAAATGAAACTACAAACAAGTGTCAACTACATTCCTTCTTTATAGAAAAAGATTTAAGAATATAGCGTCATTAAGTTAATATTTCAGATAATCATCGCGCAAATACAGGAAGAAGCAGCAATAATGGGTGTTAAAATTCCATATTACATTGCTTGGTTGCTCATGTGACTGCTAAAAGATAAAATAATAATAATTAAATCAAACAAGAAACGCCTATCAGAGAGAAAATATAAATTAAATTGAACGTTATAAACCCAATGACCTATGCATGTATATTACAACTGGAAAGTTGATCGTATGACGTCAAAAAATCCATGTACCCAGGAACAGAGAAAGAGTTATGACGTAATTGACAAGCGAAGACACAATGACGTGAACAAAATCCAGAGGCAGTACTGTAAAGTAATAACAAAAATATTAATGGGGGGCTACTGCAAAATTTAAATACTAATAAAACAAGTTTAGTTGATTAAATATTAAGAATCAAATGTATACAAATGGTAATTCCATTAAAGCGACATTATTGGAATCAAACAGTATATAGGTGTTTTGACAACTGACGACAGAAATGATTTGATGTACGATGTGAGTCCAAATATAGTTTTCATGAAGATTTGTGCATACGACACAAAGACACAATTTTGTTCAATAGTGAAAAATGCCTATAATATCACTAATGATTCCAAATTTTAAGAGAAGAAAGATATAGTGAATCGAAAACCATCAAACACGTGTCTTTAAGTACATAAGCATCGTATCTTTTTGATAAAAACAAGTTAATTAAATTGAAAAGTTTAATAAGAACATTTGGTTTAACATATTTTAATTTGCGAACACGCTTCAAAACATCTCCATAAAATGATGGATGGGAAATTCCATTATTTAAATGCCATTTTAAAGAAACATTATATTTTGAAATTAAATCACCATACTTAGAGTAAAATTTAGCGAATTTACTTCTTAGGTTATGATACAAAAAGCCTTGTTTTAGCTTTTTTTTTGTTAATATTAGATTACGATCATTAAAATCTTTAATACATGAACATGCTCTGGCATAACGTACCAACTGCGAAATGTAAATACCATAGGAAGGTCCTTTAGGGATTTTGCCATCTAGGAACGGAAAATTCACAATTTCAAAGTTAAAGTCGTCCCGTTTGTCGTATAAACTAGTTTTGATCAAATTATTATTAATAGTTAAATGTAAGTCTAAATACGCAGCGTCTGTATTGGATATACACGATCTATTTAAGACTAGTTCTTTTTTGTAGATTTTGTGAATATATTGTTCAAATAATGGATTATCTAAATTAAGTATGTCATCAATGTACCTACTAGTAAGGTTAAAACAATTAATCAAATCTACTTGCTTAGTTTTAGATGATTCTAACATAAATTCGCTTTCATAACAATATAAAAAGATCAGCTATAAGTGGCGCACAATTAGTACCCATAGGAACGCCAATAATGTGTTTAAATATTTTTCCATTAAATTCAACAAACAAGTTATCCAGAAGAAAAGTAAGTGCTGCACAAAAGTCAAGACCAGTCCAGATGATGTAATTTTCAAATATCTGACTAGTAAAAAAAGCTGTTTTAGTGTTAAAAGCTAGATACAAACACTTCTCTTTAGCAAAAGTTTTTTCAATCAAAGAAACAAGTTTGGATTTTATTAAAGCGTGAGAATGCGTTGTATATAGTGTAAAAAAAATCATAAGTACTTACCTGTGACACCTTATATTTTTTCTTTTCAATTTTATCAATAACTTCTAAGGAGTTTTTTATTGACCAAAATAGGTTAATATTACTATTTTCATAAACTTTATACAAAATTTAGCTATATGATATCTAATAGCACTCAATGCAGATGTAAGATACACTGCTTATTGTTTGGTGGTACAAGACACTGAATTAGCGATAAAACGACTTTTATATGGCGTCTTATGTAATTTAGGTATCCAGTAAAGTTATGGCAATTTCTTGTCAGTAATATTGACTATTACATTTAATTTTTTGCATTGGGCAATATGGTCGGCAATAGTTTCATTAGGTTGCTTATTGTACTCACAATATGATGTAGTTTGTGAAAGTTCTTGTGAAATAGTTTGAACATATAACACTCGTCATATTATTATAACATTATTAGCAGCCTTATCAGCAGGAACTATGACGAATTTAGATTTTAAGTCTTCAAGCAATTTACAGAGATTTTGTTTATTAAATTTAGGTGAATATGGTAGGGCCAAAGGATTTGTATCATAAAAACATATTTTATTCATGGCCATACTAAATATTTTTGTTTTCCAATCATTGAGTGCAGTAATTTCAGCATTGTCCTTCCTGCACCATTTAGTGCAATAATCCTGTAAGGATGTTACGATTTTCTTAATGCAGTCATCAAAATCAACAGGGATAGGCAGTCTGTACTTAGGGCCTCTGCGTAGTAAATTTCTAAGGTTTTTATTTTGAATGAAATTAAGGTCCCCAGTAATAACATGTCCAACTGGACCATATATATATTTGGAACTAGAACAGTCACATAATGTAGGACAATTTCTTATTACATGTATATCTGTGGAAATAGAATTATAATTAAAAACGATACTTCTTACAGGTTTACTATATTTGTAGCAAATAAGTGGTGACTCAGTATTGCGGAAATAAAGGGGAATCAACCGACGTACATTTTTATCATTGAATATTTTTGGAAGGTCAATTAAATCAAGACCGTTGTTACAAAACTCAATTTTGATACGATTTCTAGTTTTGTTAAGTGCATTTTCAATAAATGGTTGAAGATAGTAGTCAGTGAAAGATTCAATAATACAAGCACATTCATATAGAAGGTCAGATTGAAGTAAAATAAGTTTACATTCCTTATCAATATGCGCCAACGAAGAAACAGAAAGAGAGCAAAGTGCACTTAGTAATTTATGTTTACCCCCTTTTTGTAATAATGTGTAGCAGTCATTTAAAGAAAGCAGACGTTTAAATTTACGCCTTAAGTTACCATTTTTTCCTGATGCCGTGTGAACGTTTATTTCTTAGACGTTTACTAAACAGAGAAAATGAATTAATCGATTTATTTTTAGAAATTGTTCCAACATTTAGAATATTATCATTTAATCCAAGTGGGTAAGCTGATTGCAAACGTTTAATCCATTCAAATTCTTATATGCACCTTGCTTTTAATTGGCACTGATTTAAAGTACTATTATTCAAAATAAGTTGCTCCACAGGTTGAATTGAAATATTTGTTACGCTATGACCCGTTTTATTAAAGTGCTGGTAAATGAAGTTGTTAAATTTATTGTTATTTTTAATTAAAAAAAAATGTTCCCTAAAACGTGTTTTAAGTGATCTACCAGTCTGCCCAACGTATTGCGCACCACAACAGGATACATTTCAAGTAATAACATAAACCACATGCATAGAATTTCATGAGACATCGGATTTAATGGTAACTGAAAATTTGCGGTTATTAACAGATGAAAGAATAAAAGAGGACATATTTAAAAACTTGCAACATAAACACTTCTAGGAGTTGCACTTATTTATTGTAGGATACCGATTACACGGAGCTTGATTACGCTGCGAACTAGAACCCTGCCGCATTGTACCTCCAATGAAAGATGTTCGAAGTAAACTTAATTTGACTGTAGGTTTAGAAAAAAGTAATTGTTTATAATTTAACGACAAATGAATACTACGTGCAGTCGGAATTCTCAATGGTGAGGACACAAATTTCGAGTATTTTGTTATCAATCTGTCCATAGGTTATTTATTTGGCGAAACCACCAATCTAATAGTTACATTAATACACATTGCCAAGTCAACATACATTAAAGAGTAAAAGGCAGCTTGTCAGATAATGGTCTGTAAAAATTCAGTATAACCTGCAGAACTCTCAATTGATGAACATACACGTTTACTTTATAAGAAGAATCTAAGTATAAGAAAGGTCTTAAACAAGGTTTCTTAAAATAATAATAAAAACACAATACCGCCTACCAGCCTCTGAAGGCTGAAAATATAATAACATCGAAGATATGTACGGGGATACACGCTACTGCATCCACGCAGCACACATCAAACTGTTGTGCAATGCAATATAAAGAAGTGAAACTCCAGCAGTATTTACAAGGCAACCACAACTAGAACTTTGTTATGTCAGTGTAAGATCGTTTGTTATTTAACAAGTGATCATAGAAAATATATTTTCATGAGTGGAACAGCCACACCTGAAAATATTATTTTTCTATGATCACAGGGCTGCGCCTCTGCCTTAAAAAAATTGTTTAATGGGTGGTTGGGGTGTGTATGTAAATATATAAAGCACTTTCATGAACACTTGAAGGTGAGTTGTATATTTTTTATTAATTTTTTACTTGATTGTTGATCTAATTAATAATAAAGAGAATTGAAGGAATAAGAATCAGAACCTTCATTTTGTATTCAGTAAATGGTTAAATAATGCGACTTATTACAATAAATCTAATATGAAACCCAAAAAAAAACATGACATCCCTTGATTTTTCCTCACTTCTCCTTGTAATCAAGTCAAAACAGAAGTGACTAAAATTTGATGCTAAGACGACCTCTGATACACTGTCATTCAAAAATTACACAGATATTAAACAGGGTTTAAGTCCCAAACGTCGGTTTAACACCAAAAATGTATCTGTTTATTAATTGATCTTTGCATAAACCGCCCGCGATATAAATAAATTCAATGTTCATACATTGGTTTATTGCCATTTTGTGGTGTAATCTTGTCATTTGCCAATACATTGCATATAAACTCAACCGTATCAAGTACCGGATTTGTTCCGTGTTTCGAAAGTACATCTGTCTTTTTTCATGAGTGCACAGGGGCATTGCGCAGAACATTCAAAAAGGGCATTTTAACACACGGTTTAGGAAAAAGGGGTAAAACATTACGTGAAAACCTTGTTTTGGGAGGAACATTTAATTGCATTAGTGGCAGTTGTGGGAAAAACAAACAAGAGCTGTCAGAGGACAGCGCGCTCGACTATTCGAGTGCTTGACAGTATAACGTCAGCCACCATGGAATGGGGGGAGGGGTTTAATGTGGATGTGTGATCATTTAATAGATGATCTTTCAAAAATAAGAAAACCAAATTTGGGGGAGGGTGGGGGGAGAGGGGGGTATAATGTGGGTATGTGATCATTTAATAGACGATATTTCAAAAATAAGGATGACTTATGCCCCCTATGAACGCTTGATAGAAGTTATGAGCTTTTTTCGAAACCTAAACGCAGATTTCGAAACCTAAACACGGACCCTAAGTTCAAGGTCAAGGTCACATGGGTCATAATGTGTGTGAGTATGGAAATGCCTTGTCCATATACACATGCATACCGAATATGAAGGTTATATTTCAAGGGACATAGAAGTTATGAGCATTTTTTCAAAACATAAACGCAGATTTCGAAACCTAAACGCGGACCCTAACTTCAAGGTCAATTTCACGGGGGTAAAAATGTTTGTGCGTATGGAAAGGCCTTGTCTATATACACACGCATACCAAATATGAAGGTTATATCTCAAGGGACATAGAAGTTATGAGCATGTTTCGAAACCTAAACGCAGATTTTGAAACCTAAACGCGGACCCTAAGTTCAAGGTCAAGGTCACAGGGGTAAACAAGTTTGTGCGTATGGAAAGGCCTTGTCCATATACACATGCATACCAAATATGAAGGGTATATCTCAATGGACATAGAAGTTATGAGCATTTTTCGAAACCTAAACGTAGATTTCGAAACCTAATCGTGGACACCAAGTTCAAGGTCAAGGTCACAGGGGTAAAAATTTGTGTGCATATGGAAAGGCCTTGTCCATATACACATGCATACCAAAAATGAGTATTTTTCGAAACCTAAACGCAAAGTGTGACGGAAAGACGGACAGACAGACAAACGGACGGACGGACGGACAGTCCGATCACTATATGCCCCCTTTTCTTCGAAAGGGGGCATAAACAAAAATTGAGGTGGTGGGGGGGGGTTCTGATTGGGCGTGGGGGATGGTTTGGGTGGAATGCATTGTGGTATGTAAGGTAAGTGTTGTTTTGTCAAACTTTAATATCGATTTATCAATTATATGCATATTCTAAGTAAAAAAAGGGACATAATTCTGTCAAAATGCTTGATACAGTTGTTTATAGGTTGGGGTCATGATTGTTAACAAGTATGCAAAATATGAAAGCAATATGTCAAGGGACACAGGAAATATTTGGGGTAGTACACAAACTTTAACATAGATTTATCAAAAATATGCATATTTTAAGTATAAAAGTGGCCATAATTCTGTCATAATGCTTGATAGAGTTGTCTGCTCTTGTTTATAGGTTGGGGTCATGTTGGTAAACAAGTATGCAAAATATGAAAGCAATATGTCAATGGACAATGAAAATAATAGGGGTAGTACGGAAACTTTTACATTTGCACGCTAACGCTAACGGAAACGCCGACGCCGGGGTAAGTAGGATAGCTCCACTATATATATTTCATATATAATAGTCGAGCTAAAAATATGAACAAACACACTTTTGTGTCATTGATGTATTTAACTTACTTTAATTAATATTAATATATTTACCATGCAATGTCTTCAATTTCAGTTCCATGCTGTTTCAGTAAGCAGTACAGCCTGACAAAACAAGAGCTGTCAGAGGACAGCACGCTCGACTATTCGAGTGCTTGACAGTATAACGCAAGCCATCATGGAGAGGGGGGAGTATAATGTGGATGTGTGATCATTTAATAGATTATCTTTCAAAAATAAGATAAACAACAAAAAATTGGGGGGTGGGGGAGAGGGGGTATAATGTGGGTGTGTGATCATTTAAGTGTTGTTTTGTAAAACTTGAACATAGATTTATCAATAATGTGCATATTCTAAGTATTAAAGGGGCCATAATTCTGTCAAAATGCTTGATACAGTTGTCTGCTCTTGTTTATAGGTTGGGATCATGTTGGTCAACAAGTATGCAAAATATGAAAGCAATATGTCAAGGGACACACGAAATATTTAGGGTTGAATGCAAACTTTAACATAGATTTATCAATAATATGCATATTCTAAGTATAAAAGGGGTAATAATTCTTACAAAATACTTGATACAGTTGTCTGCTCTTGTTTATAGGTTGGGGCCATGATGGCAAACAAGTATGCAAAATATGAAAGCAATATGTCAAGGGACATTGAAAATATTCAGGGTAGTACGCAAACTTTAACATTTGCTGCATATTCTAAGTGGAAAAGGGGCCATAATTATTAAAAAAATGATTGATAGAGTTGTCTGCTCTTGTTTTTAGGTTGGGGTCATGTTGGTAAACAAGTATGCAAAATATGAAAGCAATATTTCAAGGAACAATGAAAATAATTGGGGTAGAACGAAAACTTTAACATTTGCACGCTAACGCTAACGGAAACGCCGACGCCGGGGTGAGTAGGATAGCTCCACTATATATATTTCATATATAATAGTCGAGCTAAAAATATAATAAATCAATATATTATTTGCATGAATCTGATTATACACAGATCCGCTAACATATAATTGAAACCATGTATGTCTTATCCCATTTGCTCATGATAATCTTGTAAGATGTTTAAAAGCAAGTAAACCGAAAGCCAATTTGCAATCACTTGTTTCGGTGACATTCTTTGATTGTGTAAATTACTAATAAATATATCATGTTGTTTTTATCTAAAAGGTTGTTGTATGCATCGTTATTTATCAGAGGCATTTCATTAATCCCCAATAATGTTTTGATGTCCATCTTTGATCCAATTGTTATTTGTCATTTTGTACGAAAGTCACAATTTCTATTTTCTATATTGTCCACCATCTAGTTAAAATGATGTAAGCAACAGATGCGCATAGCAACAAAAAATGGTATATGCCCAGGGTTGTCATTATGATTGCAAACAAAGGATTATTTTGGAATAGTAACCGATTAGGCCGGGGGTCAAGGGGGCCGCCTATGCCCCTTGTGGGTCCAGGGCAAGGCCCTGGTAGGGGGGCCAGGGTGGCGTAACTCCCGACCGAAAACGAATTCTAGACATTTTGAGGGACAAAATACTGCTATTCTCAAAGCATAAAAAGTAAAAATGAGGTCTAAAAAGGTTATCAGCTCTTTCGGCCCAGTTTTTTTCATGCTCATTCGGCCCCAATTTCAGGCTCATTCGGCCCAAGTACCAGGCTTTTTCGGCCCCAGTTTTAATTTGAATAAATCGTTGCAAATATATTGGTCAACGTAATTAATTTATCAATTGACACTTATAAACGAAACTGTTATTGTTTCATAGACCATTATCAATTTTTTTCATAAGCACACAATCTTGCGATTGAGAAAGACATGAAAATATCCCAAAAGAAAATATATTGTACACATATTGTAATATGAAAGTAATCAAACGTGAATACCACTTCTTACTTGTATGTCCAGCTTATGCCACAATCAGAAAACAATATTGAAGTTGTAATAAGGCCATTAGATTAATTCACGTTTGCATTCTATGTCTCAGTTCTCATTTAAAAAGCATTTTTACAATCGTTATCGAGATAAGTTAGAATTTTATTGTTAGTATATGTTACCAAAAGTATAAATGTATGCATAGTAGGTCGGTTATAATAGATTTTGTTGATGTTTATAGATGTGTAGATTTCGTTTTTACTAAAAGGCATATAAATATAATGTATATAAAGGCATATATATATATATATATATATATATATATATATATATATATATATATATATATATATATATATATATATATATATATATATATATATATAATGTATATATACATTAGATTTGAATTGTTTTATTTATTTATTTTGTTAATAATTTCAATTAATATTCCACATTTTTTGCATCAAGAAAGAAATTAAAACAATTTCTATTTTTAATGATTTATTATTTCATTTATAATTTCAATTATATTTCACTTAGTTTTTTGCATATTGATAGAACTTAAAAGTCGACAAAAAACTATGATCAATTTAATTGCAAAAGCAATCATAGAAAAAAAAGGTTCTAGTTGACAGCATACACTTAATTACTACGACCACGCGTCTTTCATTATCGAGTAAAGCCATTGACTAGCACCCGCACCTATGCACGGTTTTATGACCTTTATCAGGTTGTAAAATACATGTGTCACCGGATTAACAAATTAATAAGGCCATAAGATTAACCCTCGTTTGCATGTCATATCTCAGTTCGTATTTAAAACGCATTTTTACAATATTTCGCTAAATAACCGACAAAAAGCAACAATTGAAGATAGCAAATAAATACTCATCATTTACACCTTTAAAGTGATATTACGGGCATTTTGCACTGTTGAATTGAGCTGAAAAGAATTAATAGGTCAAAGAGTTAGGTAAAATGTGATTACTGACCAATTATATGCAACTCATCTAGCTACCAGTTCCTTATTAAAAATATATTTTACATACGATATTTTACATGACTCACCCAGTCCACTAAGCCGAAATAATTCGTAAAACAAAATTGTGTTTTTGTTTCGTATAAACGAATCTGCACTAAAACTAAATTTAGGTTCACATCGTACATGCATGATCAGTTGTCAAACGAAAGTACGGTTGATATTCAAATGCATTATTTTTTTCTTTCCGGGATATTCGTTTTCAAAAAATTTCATTTAATCATCCATAATCAAGAGCAATACAAAAAAAACCGACAACACAATATATCATTATAAACACCTTTATTCAATTATAATCAGGACGGCTAGCTAATCTAACACCCGCTGTAAAACTCAGTTTTAAAGAAAAGGTGTGATAAAATATAGGGCCGAATAAGCATGTTCGATTTTGGGCCGAATAAGCTTTGGGCCGAATCAGCCTAAAATTTCGGACTGGGCCGCAATTATAAAGCAACCGTACTTGCATTTGTTGAGTTCAAAATCATGAACCGCCAGCAAATTGCGTTTGCGATATATTTGTTACACTTGGATATTGATATGGCACACAATGCAGATGCCGTTGTCGAGCTGCTTGGCGAGGTAATAATGATTCAATATCGTATAACTAGTATAGCTTTGTGCTAAAGGTTACGTATTTTGAAAATATTAGACTTTGAACTTACTATTGTCATACATTTTTTTTTATTTGCAGGTAAGTGTCTGCCTCATATGCCGTTTGAATCTTGCTCTTACTTTTACGTGATTTAATAGTTGTTAAATTAATAGCCGACATAAAAAAATACAAAATTAATCATACTTTCCTAAGCATACTCTATATTTGTAAATCAACAATTACATACTTTATCAGGTCAGAGAAGAAAAAGGAGGTGGTGGATAAGAGACTGGCTTTTAAGACGACCCGGCTCTTGGGTTTGGATGGAGGAGGAAGACTCTTCCCCAGACACGGCTGATTCAATTTTTTCTGTTACGCGGGAGGCATTCTGTGTATGACAATACAAGCGGCTTTGGGTGCAATGTTCAATCGTAGTTCGTTCCTACCTGTCCGTACCAGTCCGTCGCAATTCCCACTGCTTCGTAGCTAACCGTTCTAGTTCGTATTCACCCGTACTAGACCGTAGCGGATCCGTAGTTAGATCGTACTGATTCGCGTAGCAGCGTACTTAATCGTTCCAGACCGTAGCGGATTCGTAATTTGATCGTACCGATTCGTGGCGCTCCGTACTTAACCCCGTTGATCAGTAGCAGTCCGCACCTTTTCTTGTTCGTTTTCCAACATTTTGACGAGGGATTCGTTGTGCTCCGTACTGAAATCGTAGCAGCCTACGAATTTTGACATTTACGAAGTCATTCGTAGCCGATTGAATCGTATCTCATTCGTAGCTCTGATTCGTGACAGTGTGACCGAGACATACTATCTTTTATTTTGGTAGAAAATCGTAGAGCATTTTTTATAGGTGGAAATTTTTTCTCTAACTAAAAAAACTAGTTAATTACGCTTAATACTACAGTGTTACATTCGTTGAGATAAGGTCAGTAATAATCTATGAAATGTACAGTTATTTGATACAGTTTCACGTGGGGTCGGCGTGTATTGGGCTGCCTGAGCGCTGATTTGTTGATGCACTTACCAAGAAGAATTTGATTGACAGCTGGAAAAATCAATATTGGCCACTCGCTGAGAAATTCATTAAAAACAGTACCGGGTAGCTCTTAGGCGGAGTTAACGGATTGAATGACCCGGTTATTCCTCGTCAATTATTGTCGGTTTGCGAGATCAAAACTTCCGATCGCAATTTTTAAAGATTCGGGAAAAACAACCGATTTTCTGGAGATTTTAACCGATGGATCGGCAATCGGTTAATAATGACAACCCTGTATGCCCAACTGAATTCAGAATTCACAATGCCATTCAATTTGATTTTGTTTAATTAGCAGGGAATAATCTAGAATTTACTATCTATGGGTCCTTGAACTCACAGATTTTAGACCAATTAGTCCCAGGCCAAAATTAATGAGTCCACCTTGAAAAAGAATGGGTCCCAAAGATACTAAGTAGTGAAGAAAATGAGTCTAAATCACACCAGCTCAAATTCTATATTTTGCAATAAACTTTTAATAATCTCAAAAACATGTTGAAACCAATAAAGCAAATTCAGGGTCATTACTATCTTGTTTGCCTTCACATAGGTTATAAAATTATCTGTAACATGAATGTTACCTGTTACAACATTTCAACTTGATTCAAATCGATGATAATATTATTGTTTACATCCGAATTTCGAGCTTTGTAACATAATTGTTAACGTCAGAATTGTGAGCCGTTGGCCTACCATTATTAAAGTTTAGAGTTGTTTGTTTTGGATTTAGCTTCAACACCTTATTTCGGTGGCATTTTTTCTGTATTATTTATGACTAAGTTACAAAAAGTTAAAGCAGGTTTTCATCCAGGGACTCTTGAAAATATCATAACACACTCTATTTAAATGGTCGATTCTAATTGGTTTGGTATCATACAGCAGCGGCTCGACTAGAGCCAATCAAAAGACTTGTTGCAGTATTAAAGCCTCATTTGGTTAAACTCAGCGTTCATCGCTACAATATAGACTCATACCCAAGATGGTTCGTACTTATCGTGATTCGCGTATGCGTTAACGGATTCGTTTCAGCAATGCGTCTGAGTGGACGCACATGTTTCAAAAGTATGCGTCTATTTCGATATTTGTACGTCATAGACGCGGGACGCACATGTAGATTATTCCCTGATTAGTATAGGGTGCAATTATTACTTATCTAAAAGACCATAATTATAAAGATACAGTTTGTTGTATTTTAAATTAAATTACGTGTAAAAATAAAAGTTTTGATATTACTGTATTATGCATGAAATGCACAATTTCTATGAGGATTACACTTGATGACGGCTTTTGCCTTTAAAAAGGGCAAAAAGGTGCTTCACAATGGAGGCGTGGCGCAGTGCCATGCAAAAAGGGGCCTGGGAAAAACACTAACATCCAATAATTACATGCGAGGAATGCAATAAAAAAATCTGGACAATATATATAATGAATGTGTTGAGCAATTCAATCAATACAAAATTATGCCATTTTTGCTAAACAAACGTATAGTGTACTGTGTGATGGGTTTTTTTAAGGACACATGAGCAATAAATTATTATTTGCATACCATTACTTGCTTGCTCTGCATAATATGTACCACTGGCCATGGAACTACTACGCTCTGGTCTTGATTGCAATTGTTCAGACTTATTTGCTGATTTATGTGCACAATTCTCTGCATCTATTGAGCTTTTCTTACTTGAGGTTTCCTGGACCAAATCTTTAGTATCGGACACATCAATTAGCGGGTCATCGTCTATTTCCAAATCGTGATTTGGAACAGTTTTATGGATATCCTGTTTGGGATATTTCGCATTTTTGTTTACATTGAAAGGACTTTTTGATTGCCGTTCACTCGATTCAGGCGGATTGTCATCACCCGATACAACCACAATGCCATTTGTAATGACCATGTTTGATAACTTCCTTCAATAAATATCTTACATGATAAAAAAAAAACTTCAATAAATTAAATCAAAACATAAGGTCACATAACCCCAAACCGGAACTCGTGTTTGCAGGGTTACATGCAGTCAGTTTGATACTTAGCACACATTGTTCAGTGCATGCTGCATAGGATTTGTAAAATACATTGCAAATGGAATGTTTTTGTATCAATTTTAAGGTATATTTGTAAGCAATAAGAAAAAAAGCCATTTTTGTGCTCTACTTTTCCTGTTGATGGTTCCCTCCTATGAAAGTAGGTCATGCTATTTGAGCCTAAAATGATCGCCTGCACAGCTGTCAAAACCAGTGTGCCTATTCTAAGCTGAATATTTTGAGTTACAACGTATAGAATTTAATGACATCCATTTGTTTAAAAGATTATGCATTTATCTTTCCAATGATGTATGATGATATAGTGGGTCATTGCTTGATCATGGTAAAAATTGATATCGAACTTGAACTATTCTATATGTAATATAGAAGGAAATTAATTGCGCATGCGTAACCATAACAGAATTTGTTCCCATTTACGCCTTTTAATTGAAGAGGCGTTTTAGATTACATTACACCAGAAACGTTGAAAAGCCATGCGCTATAGAACGTTTACACTCCTCATCGTTTCGCCCCTTAATAGCACCATATTATACATATCTCAAACTAGCATTAACTCCAACAAAAGCCAAATCTTGCATGTGTGAATGTCTAAACGTTTTAATTTAGTGCTGTTGTTTTTTTGTTAATGCATAGCTTTCTGGCCATTAATACACAAAACAATGTAAATAATAGAAATAAAAGATACATCCTGATTTTATACGAGGGGATAACAATTATGAATGACATAGACCGACGATTCAGTGTTTGATAATTTAACTTGTATTTCACTTTATCCTGGCAATTGCTCCCACTGACAATCATTCTTACGCTAATTTTGACAAGGCGGACAGTTGTTCCTACGTTATTAAGACATATTTTCATCACAGCAATAGAACTTCATACTGTAAATACCATTAGATCATTTGTCTTTCAGATTGTGAATAACATGTACACGCATGTTTTTAGATATTTTTTATTACTACATAACATACAAACAATGTACAAGAAGTAGGGTTTCACCACATAAACCTATATTTTTTATGTATCAAATATTTCTACAACTTCATAAATTGAATGCATGATGTGAACTTCAAAATGGAATATGTGCTTTTAAAATGAGTAGTGCTTTGGGAAACCGGGGCTTAACACAAGTGCGTAAAGCTGCTGTCAATTGGATATATTGTTATAAGAAAATAAACTGCACAATTCCTTACATAAAATAAACCGTTTCTAACATTATACAATTACTATTTAAAATTTTGTAAATTGAAATTAATTCAAACGTTAATTAGGAGTAATTAAAATTATTAAATAAGTTGAAGATAAAAAATGAGATAAAAAATTATTTTATGAAATTGTAATTTTGATTGGATTACATGTCCATCAGTCTGTTGGTTCGTCTGTTTGTCTTTTTTGTACTTATAATTGACAGAATCCCGTACAGATTTATGGATTTTGAAATATTTTCGTTAAAATAATTTATGCCTATACGGTTCGATCTTCTTCGTCAAAACAAACATACCGCTAGCCGATCGTTAGGTAATTGTGTTTCTTGCCCAAATAACTCCACTGCATTTTATTTCAAACAGACATGACGTCATACGACCTTTATAAGATGGTGGGGCGTGCAAAAATTGATGCCTCTGTGGTAAATGGAACTTGAGGTAAAATGTCACAAATCAAAATTTAATTGCCAAATATGTTCGTCGGTATAAATAAAGTAAGTATGGTTTTTTATAAATAAGATGTTTTGTAACTGATAAATGTTACTTGGCTAGTCTGGGACGACACTTTACGCACATGTATTAAACCCCCTTTTCAAAGAGCGCGGTTCACATACTTTCAATCTAATCTACTTTATTTATGCTCACATACACGTGTGTAGCCGGTTTGTACTTATCATATAAGGTACTCGAGGCAAGTTAGATTCTTAAACATTTGAATGAACGTGTACGTGTTGAAGAAATTGACAAACACCATGATAGGATGCTTTTCTCTTTATTTCAATCGTTTATCATTACACATGTATAATAAAACGACGGTCGTTTCAGGATATGTCTTGGGAGAGTCTGAAATAGAATATAATGACTTTAGTACATTTATACTGTGTAATTTTTTAAATTTTATTATCTCTCTTGGACACGAAGTGCTCAAGGTGAGCTATTGTAATCACCTTATGCCCTGTCTTACAGTAAAATGACAAACAATTGTCTTCAAATGAACGCCGTATTTGTGGTATTCCAAAACAAAATGACAAAGAAGCTAGAATCAAAATACTTTGAATGCATCGTAAGAGCAATGATTATGTTATAGTTTTATAGCCTAGTAAAGCGCAATAAGCGACTCTAAAATCTGAGATCAATGTGAGCAGTGAAGATATTAATGTGTCAAACGAATCGAAATCTGTATGGAAGCTTTAGGTTTAATTTGAGCGATAACTAACGTCGTTCCTGGTGAAGGAACAAGACGATTCCTTACGGACGCTGTACCATATAATTTGCGTTCTGAAAAACATCGTATACCGTGAAAGGAGTAGAAATTCTATGTGGAAATAAAGGTATGATGAATACTTGCCATTATCTACCTTATCTAGCTGCAGCACCAATTCCCTGGCCTGTTTGGGCATGGGCCGGCATTTGTTTCATATCCATTACAAAAGTCTTTGCATTCACAGTCGTCGGACGCTGAAACAGGATATAGAAAGCGAAATACAGAGGGATGCTGAAATAGGATATTTGTGCAGATAGATGTCAATATAAATAAAAATAAATAACACAATATAAATTCCATTATTATTCATCAGTTACTATTAATAATATATACCGGTGTAAACACAGATTAACATTGCTGTATAGCGCCAGCTGACTATTTGCGCGCATCTTTACCGGGCACTATTCAAAATAACGGACATGTGTAGTTGATATACGCAAAGAAGAAAACAAATTTATGTGAGGTATAATATACTGAATATAACATGCTTACAGACACAGATTAAATAAAAATGTAATGCTTACGTTTTATATCAATATTATAAACGCTTTTATAGCAATATATATATAGTTTTGTGTTACATGTCGTTAAATAGAACGTTTAGTTTCTCACGATGTGATCGGTTGCGGTTTAGCAAGTGCAGTTCTTGGTTAATTTTCCCGGAATTCTTAAGAACTATTGTCAAACCATAAGGCTTCTCCATACTCGTAGCATCAAAATCCAAGCTTGATTTCTCTGCAAGGGGCCTTTTCACAGTTGTTAGCATGTTTTGAAGTTTGTCATTAAATGCTTTATATTGATACATGTAAACATTGGATTTTAAAAGCTGCAGTAAAAAAACAAAAATTAAATTAAAAAAAGGAAAAAAAGTAGCCTGCGTCAGGACTCGAACCAGTGACCCCCGGAGTCCTGGAGTAAAAACGCATTAGCCTACTGAGCTATCCTGCCAAGCATACAGAAGAGCGTATTTTAAACATTATATAAGCAATCTTCGTAGTTTCACATATTTAAACGACAACAACAGAACTCCAAATTATTCAATCGTTTCGTGTTGCAACGCTTTATAAATTTTAGGTTTTTAAATCGTAGATAGATGCATATAATGGCTATATTAGACCATGGTAAATGTTCATTTATACTGTTTCCTCACAAATATCATAACTAAAACGAACATTTGCGAATCTGAAACAACTTTTTTCAATTTTGTCAATTTACCAAACCGTGAAAAGATCCCTTTAAAAAAAACTAGTGAGGTAACTTGTAAGACTTTAGAAAACAACGTTCTTTCATCATTTTATAACACGCACCTTTAACTTTGACCGCAAGTTATTCGACAACAAATTTTGACATTTAATTTGTGATATTGATTCAATCAGCGTTTGTTACTTGATATGTAATTCTTGTGTACGTAACATAACAATATTTCGTCTATTTAATTCGTAGAAAATAAACAAATGACGTCCGGTGCATTGATAAAAAACCCAGATTCAATATGACGTCAGAGTAATATACACTTTAGTGAACGTCATGTGTTCAATATTAATACCGTTTACGTATGTGTAAATATTATTATCGATTTAATCTTATTTTATTGTATCAATATTTTTTGTGATATTCCGTTGAACAGAAAGGGCAAAATTGTTACGGTATGATATGGCGCATTTTAGAATTTGTAGTTCCTGTTCAATTTCCCAGAATTCTTCAGAACGAATATCAAAACATACGGCTAAACTCTTGTAAAAAAAGAAACCGGAGCCAACGTTTTTCATGGTATTACATTGAATAAATAAGTACATTAATTATTTTACTACCGATGATACTATGAGCCTTATTTGCAAAAATAACTACCACAAGCAACTTCGAAAGAATAATGTGCGTTGTTTGAAATGTCGCGCGTCATTTTGAATTCGTTTGTCTTGCACCATGGGCTTAAGTCAACAATATTTGCGATATAATAACGCTCGCCATTTAAAATGTCGTATTGTGCGCCGATTTGAATGGTGCCTGTTGCCAAGCGAGGTCGACACATGACAATCAAAGCTACGACATGACTTAACTCTTTCAGTGCTGGAACCGAATTTTTAGGACCTTTGCAAACAGTTTGGATCCAGATGAGACGCCACAAAATGTGGCGTCTCATTTGGATCCAAACTGTTTGCTATTCTGATAGTATTCTTTGAAAAAAATGGAAGAAAATACTAATTTTAGCAATTCAGCAGACGACATTTTAGCTGACGACAACTTTCCCAGCATGCAAAGGTTTAAGACATTTTACAGCGATAAACGACTCTTTAAAACGACACTCAATTGTTGATGCTGCTCTTCATGGCGAATATCATCACGATAGTTTGACAATAAAATACTCAGATGTCAGGCGTCGCCTTTAATTACCGCTTGCCGTTGTAAATTTTCGAGTATTGTTTCGCAAGAAACATTTCATCACCATATTATTGCTGATCAAAGATCACCCTTGATTCTAGGCGTCGCGATGATATGATACAAAGCTTTGCCTCATTGCAATTAACAGCAATCCGGATGGTAATATGTGGTAATTGGATTTTTCAACTAAAACAAAGACATTGCAATATATTGCGTTTAACTAAATTGATTTTTTTCCCCATTCCTGTAAACTGTATGCGGTTAACAAATAGCCGTGCACTTTACCAGGCTTTTGAAACTTTCATCCATGACTGTTGTAAAAGCCAACACCGAAGTGTCCATGCAATTTACCTAGCTAAAAATTATTTTTAAAAAAGTCAACTTACCTTCAGTAGCCTGTGTAACATAAACTCACCGTCAGTAACCTGTGGCAGAGTCAGCAGAGCGACGTCAACTCACCTACAGTAACCTGTGGCAGAGTCAGCAGAGCGACGTCAACTCACCCACAGTAACCTGTGGCAGAGCCAGCAGAGCGACGTCAACTCACCTACAGTAACCTGTGGCAGAGTCAGCAGAGCGACGTCAACTCACCTACAGTTACCTGTGGCAGAGTCAGCAGAGCGACGTCAACTCACCTTTATTAACCTGTTGCAGAGTCAGCAGAGCGACGTCAACTCACCTTTATTAACCGGTTGCAGAGTAAGCAGAGCGACGTCAACTCACCGTCCGTAACCTGTGTCAGAGTCATCAGAGCGAAGTCAACTCACCGTCAGTAAACTGTGGCAAAGCCAGCAGAGCGACGTCAACTTACCTTTAGTAACCTGTTGCAGAGTCAGCACAGCGAAGTCAACTCACCGTCAGTAACCTGTGGCAGAGTCAGCAGAGCGACGTCAAGTCACCTACAGTAACCTGCTGCAGAGTCAGCAGAGCGACGTCAACTCACCGTCAGTAATCTGGGGCAAAGCCAGCAGAGCGACATCAACTCACCTACAGTAACCTGTGGCAGAGTCAGCAGAGCGACGTCAACTCACCGTAGGTAACCTGTGGCAAAGCCAGCAGAGCGACGTCAACTGACCTTTAGTAACCTGTTGCAGAGTCAGCAGAGCGAAGTCAACTCACCTACAGTAACCTGTGGCAGAGTCAGCAGAGCGACGTCAAGACACTACAGTAACCTTAGGCAGAGTCAGCATAGCGACGTAAACTCACCTTTAGTAACCTGTTGCAGAGCCAGCAGAGTGACGTCAACTTACCTTTATTAACCGGTTGCAGAGTAAGCAGAGCGACGTCAACTCACCGTCAGTAACCTGTGGCAGAGTCATCAGAGCGACGTCAACTCACTGTCAGTAACTTGTGGCAAAGCCAGCAGAGCGACGTCAACTTACCTTTAGTAACCTGTTGCAGAGTCAGCAAAGCGAAGTCAACTCACCGTCAGTAAGCTGTGGCGGAGTCAGCAGAGCGACGTCAATTCACCGTCAGTAACCTGTGGCGGAGTCAGCAGAGCGACGACAACTCACCTTTAAAACCTGCTGCAACTTGTGGCGGCAGAGTCATCAGAGCGACGCAGCCTACAAGCAGGAGCACCAGGACGAGTTTGTTCATTGTTGAGCTGTAATAGTACACAAAAAAGAATGACGGGGCCATTTCCCACGAAGCGTTTCATTTTCGGAGCGACACGCGGAACAAAAAAGTCTATTCACTGTAACAGACAGGCACATAGAAAGACAGACAGACAGACAGACAGACAGACAGACAGACAGACAGACAGACAGACAGACAGACAGACAGACAGACAGACAGACAGACAGACAGACAGACAGACAGACAGACAGACAGACAGACAGAGAGACAGACAGAGAGACAGACAGACAGACAGACAGACAGACAGACAGACAGACAGACAGACAGACAGACAAATGTACATATTCTTTATGCTAAAATACACACATTATTTTCTGTCACGTAGCTAGGCATAACAACATAAAATTAAATAACAAAAACTAGTCATTAGAAAATACAAATACAGATGAATGAATTCGAAGTTGAGAGCACGTTGGTTCTATCAAGGCGGTACTGAAGTTTATTGAATAGTATAATTAAGAATTGTATTTCTTTCAACTAAAGCGTATTTAAGGTAGTGCACCTCTAATGGGCACATATCCAAATATAATCTAATTAATTATTTTCTTAATCAGCATCATTTCACTGAACTACATGCAAATTTGTAGGTAGGCTTTCCATGCTTTTTAAAAAAAATATACCGATTTTTTCAAAACCACCCCCACGCTCGGCTTTTGTCCAGTTTATTTTCACCCCTGGGGTATATAAAAGTTCCATAATTCATTCAAATTTCCAAATATGGGCATGCAGTTGGTGTGTACAGATGCTGTAAAGGTGTTTAAAGTTTAAACAAAATGAAATAAGTATTCTTTTACAGACATTTATTTTTTACAAATTTTTATCTATGGAAGAGCACCATGAAATGTAAGTGATTTCAGCCAAGTAAAAATTGGGTCGGTTAAAAACAAAGTGTCATAAAATTCAAAATAGTATCATTTAAGTCATATTTTAAACTTAGTTTTTATAGAAACACTATATACAGCAAAAATACCAAGACTTGACAGATTTACCGTTTACTTTTTGAAATAAAAATAAAAATGCAACATGCATGGTTCGTATTTTCAACAGTAAATCACCCAATTTCGCCATAACGTTGTTTTAATTTTAATAATTGAAAAATGTGCATAAAAATTGCAACATATTTAACAATAAATATAGCTTATATGCCATATTAAATCAAATTACGTTAGAAAATAAATAAAACGCGTCGCAAAAAAGTATACGTCGTCGGCAGGATTCGAACCTGCGCGGGAATATCCCAAAAGATTTCTAGTCTATCGCCTTAACCACTAGGCTACGGCACCTAATAGTAGGCTCTTCAACCTTCGAAGAAATCGCGGGAAATCATTAGAGGTGCACTACCTTAATCAATTTACACACATTATAAACTATTGATTTATCACATGCAACTACTAACTTATGGATTGGTTTATGAAATTTACGGCTTATATATTTGATTTCATTTTTATTTATATAAAGTTAAAACGTAGAGACGTCAATTCGACTATTTGACGTCATCATCTCCAATCACGCAAAAGTAATATTGATGATATTATTGTTTATATGCAAATAGGTTCACGTGTAGTTGTTTTACATAAATTCTGAAACTAAAAATAAATAAGCCATACATTGGAAAGACCTGGGTAATAACGACCGTACTTAGGTGAGTTTTTTTTCTCAACTTTAAGTTTCTCTCAATTTTTAAGATCAGGTTGATCATCATGCGAAAGTTGATGGTCAAAGATGATTAGGCTAGTATTGAGTCTGACTTAAACCTGAGTCTCAGGAAGAATATGAGTCGTGTTCTGAGAAAACTGGGCATAATGCATGTGCGTAACGAACGTGTCGTTCCAGATTAGCCTGTGCAGTCCGCACAGGTTAATCAGGGACGACACTTTTCGCTTTTCAGACATTTTTCGTTTAAACAAAGTCTCTTCATAGCAAAAATCCAATTTAGGCGGAAAGTGTCGTCCCTGATTAGCCTTCGCGGACTGCACTGGCTAATCTGGGACGACACGTTACGCACATGCATTATGTCCAGTTTTCTCAGAGCACGACTCATATGTGCACGACGCAGTATCTTGAGTTTTCTCTCAGCGAAGTATTGGAAATGTCGGAATGCTCTCGAACAATCTTAACCCATTTATGCCTAGTGGACTCTCCCATCCTTCTAAATTGGATCAATTTATTTCTAAATTAGGGATGTCTAGTATATTAATTTCTATCTTTAGAATATTTCTTACAGAAATTTCTTTAAGCAAACAGCGCAGACCCAGATGAGACGCCGCATTATGCGGCGTCTCATCTGGGTCTACGTTGTTTGCAATGTCCTTTTTTCAGGACGCTAGGCATAAATGGGTTAAATCTAAACTACAAAGCCAATTTGGCTTTCGAATGCTTTAAAAATTACTTTATGTAATCTGCTAACCTCGTAATATCTTATTCAAATGTACAAGACGTAATTAATATGTTTGCGCTGTATGCTATTTCCCCATTTGTTGTGGATACTTAGCTGCAATTTCACTCATACTCATATTTTGGTAATATATTAAAATAGTTGATGAATACATATTTTAGTTCTATAGTCTTTCGTAGTGAATCGCCTTCACTATGATTTGAAAGATTTATCTTAAGTAACATACTTAATTAAATGATCGGTGCCTTTTTGATGTGCTATATGGCGAGTCTGATATTGCTTATGAAAAGGTTTGATTTGATATCAATAGTCATCAACCTATATAATAATATATGGACCGTGCCCTGTGAAAAGGGGTTTAAATTCATGTTCGTAAAGTTTCGTTCCAGATTAGCCTGCGTAGTCCGTAAAGGCTAATCAGGGACGACACTTTCTGGTGTTATGGTACCTGTCGTTTACAGAAAGTCCCTTTTTAGCAATAATCCAGTTTAGGCGGACAATGTCGTCCCTGATAAGCCTGTCCGGTTTGCACAGGCTAATCTTTGACGACACTTTACGCGCATGCATTAAACCCCATTTTCACAGAGCACTTCCCAATTTATATTATATTTTATAAATTGCATTTTAGACAAAAATAAGCAAGCAAATGACATGAACGCATATTTGGTACGCAAATGGGCAAAATCGATGTACCAATCATTGGACCTCCATATGTTACTCATACTAAATATCTCTATTAACTCTCTATATCATTAACATATACAATGTAACATGCATGTATTCCTTAAACAATAAAAAATCTTTTAAGCTGAAAAGTGTTAGAAGTGTCGAGAGAATGGACTTGCTAAAATACAAAACACATACTGGTATTTATTTATAGAGATAACTAATTAGGATAATTAGAAGTTAAAAATCATTTCTTGGACGGTTGATGGACTTGTGCAAAAACTAAATGATATTGACTTTCTGGAATATATTAATCAACATGTCCTTAAGGTATTAATTGAAACATGGACCAACAAATAAGAGTGCAAAAAATAACCATCCAAAACTGTGAAAGCACACATGCTTATGGATATATCTAATGGAGTTAAAAAAGGCTGACAAGCCAGAGGTATTTTTGTTGTTTTATAAAACCTCTTTCAAAGATAAGATATCAAGTATAAGAGTGAATGATTCTGGCATTATATGGTTAAAATAAATTAGGGATAAAAATGTTAAATTTTGATAAAGATGTGAACATATGTTTTTATTTAAACACATTAGTTTGACTGGATAATTTCGCTGGATTTATGACGTCATTTCGTCGAAATATTGACGTCATTTCCTGCCGTTGATTATAGATGATGTTTAATCAATGGGGTCTTAATCAACCGAATTCGCTGTGAAAGTGGGATAAATTGCATTTTTATTGAATATGCTAAATGTTATTTGATAATAAATCTTTCATTAAATTATTTAAATTTAATAACCTCACAAATAAGATCTAAGATTGCTTCCGCACTCAAAGCCATATATTCATCAGTGAAATCAGCGGTTAGGCTAAACAATCAAATATCCGAAAACATCAATTCATATACTCTGGTGTTGAACTAGACGACCCGTGCTCAAGCAAACTATGCATGATGTTCGTTAACGACATCATTGAAACTATTGAAGATATTAATTTTAATATTGAAGGAATCATATCGATTAACGATATAAAATTGTCGTTATTATCTTATGCCGATATTCAAGTCCTGTTTTCAACTTCGCCCTCACCAGCCCAACTAATCTCAAACGACACTGAAAACTATTTAAATAGATAAATACTGAAAATCAATATTAGCAAAATAAAACTTGTTATTTTCGAAAAAAGTTATCGAAAAACAAGTTTTAACTTTACTCTATATGGTGACACGTTAGAAATCGTCACATCTTTCAAATACTGTGATGTTGCTTTATTTGATAACGGAAACTGTTATATCACAACAAGGTTATAGAGCGCTTCATCGACCTTTATCTGTTGTAAACTAATATTGAGTTTCGAACTAAAGAAAATATAAATCTTTTTGATCAATCAGTAACCTCGGTTCTTCGCTATTCTGCTGAAATCTGGGGACAAGATTCAGAAAAATAATTAGAGATTATTAATACAAACATTTTAAGAAACATTTTTGTGTCAACAAATCTATCAGCACTGTATGGCGAATTAGGCCGATAATGATGTACATGTACCTATTTGTCATATGAAAATGACACATATTTAAATATTGGTGTAAAATGATAGTTCCATGAAAATAGCATATACATTACTGTTCAATGACGCAAATCAAAACATAACGTACAACAAAAGAAATCTTGCCAATCAAATCAAATCATTACTATACAAGCTTGGTTTAACTTATGTTTGGACTTGGCATAAACGGTAATGTGTGAAATGCAAACGCACAATACAGAAAAAACTGTTATAAACTATCACTTCGATAATTGCATATTGACAATCAAAAATTGCTATATACACTTCTCAGTTGATTTGATTATGAAAACTTACAGTGTGCTATTAAAAGGCTACAAGTATTTTCGTAAATAAAAAGTGTTCTCTATTGTGCCACCGTAGCTCAGTGGATAAGGCGCTTTCGTTGAAAACCAGAGGTCTCCGTTTCGATCCCGGGTCGGGGCACATACATGCCAGTAATGTATCAGCGGAATGCTGACTGACAAATAAAGGCTTAGCCAGGCATTGAGACGTAAAAAAATGAGAGGAGACGTAAATACAAACTATAAAAATGACATTTATCATAATGAATTGAAATGGAATGTGTATTTTAGGGCAAGATGTTAAATGCATTTTTACAGTCAAGAGAATGATAAGTAACATAAATTCTTGAAATTTGTGCAATTTGATTTAGGTGTTATTTATATAAGAATATGTTTGCATGTACAAAATTATTGTGCTAGTTGTTGCTATATGCTCGTTTCCCATCATACCTGTTTTGTGTTCAAAACGTCAGATCCAAATTGTACTAACTTAATTTATGGCGACATCTCTTCAAAAATAGTTTCAAGAAGTGGTCTGTACAGAAAACACTCTAAAAAAATGCCACAGGAGTACGCTATTTTTAATGCGTAACTAGCAATTTCGTGATAATATATTAAGTATTCTCTGGTGATTGCTTAATCAATAGAGGAATAACAGCACTTTAAACTTATAATTCACAATTTCAAATGTATGAGTAATGACAAGAAGCAAACAATACAACCACAAAAAATGAAAATGTAAGCACTAACCACAACAACTCTACACTAGTTAAACGAATGCCTCCAATACAACACAAATAGCACATGCAAATTTACACCAAATTTACACGTACATTAATAAAAAAACTGTTGTAAAATTATTATTATTATTATTATTATTATTATTATTATTATTGTTATTATTATTATTATTATTATTATTATTATTATTATTATTATTATTATTATTTGTATTATTATTATTATTATTATTATTATTATTATTATTATTATTATTATTATTATTATTATTTTTATAATAATAATAATAATTACTATTATTATTATAAGTATTATTATTATTATTAGTAGTAGTAGTAGTATTGCTTAATCATTAAAATAGAATACACCCCATGTCTTATTATTATATGCATCACAAGCCAGAAACTTATTGAGCATCCACATCATGCTTAGTTTGAGCGCCTCGCTGTTAACATACAACACGACCAATAATATAATGACACAAAGATATTAAAATGTTCAACACTTACATGTAGAATGTTTATTGCTTCACAGGCACTTATTCGAGTGTCGGAACCAAAGTGTTTGTTACCAACAGAACTCTCACTATTTTATAGTCGAATGACATAACCAGTTACGCCCATAGCCAATCGAACTCATCGGTCATGTTACTGTAAACGAATAATGGCCCATTAGGAACCGCCTTCTCAAGTAGAACGATATCGGAGCTACTGATCATTTTCTTACAGCTGCAGAGATTATTAATCATATATTTTATGTAAATATGGATGTAACTATCTCATTAAAACACCATATATGGTGCGAACACATTCAGGATCCCTTCCATGTATTATAATTGGTAAACACGAATCAAGCTGTATTGGACCTTTTAACGGAAGCAATGGGATGATAGATATTATAGAGTTTTGTCTCTCTGATAGTTATAAAACCTTTGAATGGATTTTAGTATAGTTCTGTGTTCAGTTAACGTATTTCATTTGACTTATGCGTTTGAACAGAACAACACGAACAGCAAAAAACGCTCCTTACACGCATGAACGATGTCATTTACATTTGCATGTTCATACAATATCATAAATGTGATCAGATTTCAAATCCACTTTTAAAATATATAATTAAACACTAACTGTTTTAAATAGATGCAAGCTTCAACCTACTGCTCTCTCAAATTTATACCCAGCAACAATAAATTTGGAGACATGTTTACCATACCCTCGATTGTCTTTAAACTGGATAAACTGGATATATTCTTTTGAAGACGTCATTAAAATAGTCCACTTTAATGGTTGTGCTAGTAAATCAGCTCGATAAAAAGAGTAAGGCTTTCGAAATTTGTTAATATCGTTTTGTATTTAGTTGATGCGTGCATTGTACCTGTAAACAGGTATATAATACAATTTATATAGGCCCATATTTACTTGGGAAACGCGTTAATTATTGCTACAGAAGGTTGTTTAATCGAACTTTGTTTTGAGTAAGTAGCCTCCAAATTATAAGCTGTAACTAATATAAGTCGAAGAAGAAACAGCGTCCAGACTCAATATGTCAATGTATATTCATCAGTTTACCTTAATTTTGGATCAATAACGATGTAATTTTGATTCACACAATAAAAGATAAAGGGCATTTCCTCCGTAAATATAAATGAAATAGCTAATTAGCTCTTTGTATTGAAAATTTCATCATATTTGCATCTGTGATTTATATATTAATATTAATTGTATATATTTTGAAACATAGGTATATATTTTACTTACGCAAGTTGAACAATAAGCATAGAGAATTACCTCAGTAATTAATCAAGAAAGATATAAAGTGATAGTATTTAAATGGTTTTTAAACAGTTGATACATTATTCGCACAGGCCTTTCCATATACGATTCTACGTGGAAAGTCGGCATGCCGTTATGCTCAATGGATTCTTGATATGGAAATGCGTATGATTCATGATCCATCGATCATCGGCACAACATCAGGTATTTGAAATGTAATCAAACAAATGTAAATTCGCTTATAAAACTTTGGCGCACATAAAAGGAGTTGATGGTGGTTGTGAGCTGAAGGGATGACTTTCACATGGTCCAGTCGTCAAATTGCCAACAGTATGTTTGTTTTTACATAGCCATACAATCACATTAAAGGACAAGTCCTAATACATCCGAGAAACATCGTTTGCATGTCAATCATGTACCAAGGTATATTTAGGATGATCTAGCGAGTTCTTTTTTCTATGGCGCAATTGCGAACCTGAATAAGGTGAATGTATCGTTTAAAGGGGTATGCAATTGTTCTTAAAACAGCTACCTTAAAGACAGTTCAAGCTTTTTCAATTTGTGTGTTTTAAATCTAAAACAATCGTTTTAAGAATAAATGATAAAGGTCTGACACCTAGTGTACCGTTTTGCGAAATTACAACAAACCCATGTTTGTATAGGAATCAGTTGATTTGACATAACATTGTAATATGCTCCGTTCTCGGTGATGTTTTGTTTTGGTTTAAGCGCTTATTATTTGAGTAACGCTCTGAGAAAACTGTGCATAATGAATGTGCGTAAAGTATCGTCCAAGATATCCTGTACAGTCCACACAGGCTAATCAGGGACGACACTTTCCGCCTAAATTGGATTTTTGCTTAGAAGAGACTTCATTTAAAAGAAAAATGTCAAAAAGGCGGAAAATGTCGTCCGTGATTAGCCTGTGCGGACTGCACAGGCTTATCTGGGATGACACTATACGCACATGCATTATACCCAGTTTTCCCAGAACTAGGATTGTATTTTGATGTTGTTGATTTGGCAAGCTGTTGTGCTTATTTAAAATCGATTTTATATAACGCTTTGAAATTAAATGATAGAGTTGAAACGTTTTATATGACATATCGTTTTGCGTAAGGTAACCAAGTAACACATGTTACAGTTCGTTTATAGAAGCAAGTTTTCATTTATTTTATTACTTATGCATTCAGGGTCCCATATTGAACTGCGACTGTTTTAAGTTATGATTCATAACGAGTTTGCTAATATCTTTTTAATGGCCATCTCGAAACGTTTTACTCGGAATCACACACGAATCACATGTTGTTATGTGTAACCCTATTTAAGTCTAGTCTTATTTCATGCGTAACCCTTCACCCTTATACACGCACTTTGAGGCTTTTGTAGTCCCTTAGAAAATCTAATTAATAACGTTAAAATCTTCTTTACTAAAATCGAGTTTTAAAGGCTTCATTTCAAACCTAAAGATACTGATGAGCAGCAAACAGCATACAACCTGAACAGACTGCGAGTTACTCGCAGGCTGTTCCGGTTTAATGCTGGTTGCAAACGCCATTTTCACTTTGCTTCTAATGGAGAAAGGGTATACACATCGTACCGGGTCGGCAGTAAAATGACTTGTGTATGGAGTTGCAGTGCTTAATTACATGCAGGTTTATTTGATGAAACATTGTAGAAAATCGTTTCTGACAGACATTAATTCGAAATCAAAAGAACATACAAACACATTGCTTTTGATAGAAAAAAAACATTTATCATATCGTTTCTGCATTCGATACCTTATAATGCAACCTGATCATTGTGGTCGTGAAAAGAGAAGTTTGTGCCGTATATTAATCTAACGGTATTGTCTCGATACAACACTTGCATGTGCACTAGACTACACTATGCTTACCTGGACTACACTACACAAAACTACACTAGACTAGACTTGACTTAACTATTCTAGTCTATTATACAATGCACTACACTCTGCTACACTATACTGGACTTGGCTGCACTGGACTGCAACGGATTGCACTGGACTGCACTGGTATACACTGGACTGCACTGGAAAGCACTGGACTGCACTGGCCTGCAATGCACTAGATTATACCAGACTATGGTAGCATAAAATTTGACAAGAACAATAACGTAAACATGAACAGAATACACCAATCAACATCACAACTGTCAAAATCACACCACAACACTCTAGCCCCCACCACACCACAATACACCTTTCTACATCACACCACTCTACACCACACCATTATACACCACACCACTTTACACCATACATGTCATCACCACACAACTCCACTTGCCACCAGAATACCCTACACTACACCACTCTACACCACACTACTCTACACTGCACCACTCTACACTGGAAAACTCTATACCACATCACTCTAAAACATACCACTCTACACCACACAACACAACTCAACGCTGCAGCGCTCCACACCACACTACTCTACACAACACAATGTTACACCACATAGCCTGCATCACACCACTCTACACCACACTATTCTTCACCACACCACTATGCACTATATCACTCTACACCACACCACTACACTCTACACTTCACTACTCTACACCTCACCACTCTGCACAACACCAATCTAAACTACACCACTCTACACCACACCACTCTTCACCACATCACATTACACAATTCACTTTTACACCAACCCACAACCAGTATACACACCAGTACTCTACACCACATCACTCTACATCATACAACTCTGCACCATACCACTCCACTCTACACCGCACTACTCTACACATCACCACACAACTTTACACCACACCACTCTACACTACACCACTCTACACCACACCATTCTACACAACACCTCTTAACACCACACCACTCTACACCACACTACCATACACCACTCCACTCTACACCACACAAGTCTACACCACTCCACTCTACAACACACCACTCTACTCTATTCCACACCACTGTACACCAAACCACTCTGCACCAAACCACTCTACACCACATCCCTCTTCACCATACCGGTCTACACCACACCACTCTACATTGCACCACTCTGCACTGAACCACTTTACACTTAACCACTATACACTGCACCACTCTACTCTGCATCACTTTTAACTGCAAAACTCTTCACCACACAACACCACTCTACACTACACCACTCTACACCACACCACACCACTCTACACAGCACCAGTCTACAATGCAGCACTCTACACTGCACCACTCTACACTGCACCACTCTACACCACACAACTCTTCACTGCACAACACCAATCTACAACACATTGCTATACACAGTACCATTATACACTGAACCACTCTACACCACACAACTATACGCTGCACCACACCACATTGCACCACTTTACATCCCACCACACCACTCTACACTACACCACTCTACACTACACCACTCCACATAACACCACCCTACACAACACCACGGGACTACACACCAAGTCACTCTTCAACACACCAATTTACACCACACAACTCTACGCCACATCACTGCACCATACCACTACATTATAACTTAATACGTTAAAACACTCTACGCCAACCACTATAAAACACACCACTCAACACAATACCATTCAAAACAACACCACTCTACACCACATGACTCTACACCACACCACTTAAAATCACACCACAGCATTCTACACCACACCACTTTACTCAACACCGCTCTACATTGCACCGCTTTACACTGCAAAACACTACACCACATCACTCTATACCTCAATACTGGACACAACACTTCTCTTTACCACACTACTCTACTCGACACCACTCTACGCTTCACCACGGGACTCCACACCACATCACTCTACAACACCAAACCACGGTACACCACAACACTTAACCAAAATACATTTTACAACAACCAATATACACCACATCACTCTTCCTTACTCCGCCCTACACTAAACCACTCCACTCTCCATCACATAACTCTACTCCACACCACTCTACACTACATCACTCTACACCCTCCACTCTTCACAACACCTCTCTACACCACATCACTCTTCACAACACCACTCTACACCCCACTCTTCACAACACCACTCTACACAACACCATTCTAAACCAACCCACTCTACACTACATCACTCTACACTGCATCACTCTACACCACAAATCCTTTCACAATGCCACGCTACACAACACCACTTTACACTAAACCAGTCTAGAACACACCACTCTACACTTCACCTTTCCACACTACACCACTCTATATCACACCACTCTACACAACACTACTCGATACCACACCAGTTTACACAACACCACTCTACACTGTGCCACTAAACACCATACCACTCTACACCACTCCACTCTACATTACACCACTCTACACCGCACCATTCTAGGCAACACTACTCTACACAACACCTCCCGACTCTACACAACACTACTCTACATTACATAACTCTACACAACACCACCCTACACCACACCACGCAAAACCGCACCGCTCTTCACCAAACAACTCTACACAACTCCACTATCCACAACATTTCTCTACACCACACCTCTCAACACCTCACCACGAAACACCACACCATTGTACACCACACAACTATACACCACATCACTCTACGCCACACCATGTGACACCAAACCACTCTACACCACACCACAACACTCTACAGTGCCAGGGGCGTCAGAAGCAAATTGACATTGGGGCGGCGGAAGGCTGGGTATGGGAGGTGGTATCCCCCTCCAGTTGGTGGGGTCCGGGCCTCCCCCGGAAAATGTTTCAAATTTTAGCATCAAATGGCGCATTCTGGTGCGTTTTTATGCTTGATACCTGACCTTATACACGTATATTGAAGGCATATTCTGAATGACAAAAAAATTGTGACAGACAGACATACGATGGAGAAGTGATCCCTATATGTCGCAGTTTGTACTTTGTAGCAAGCGACACTACAATAGGGATCATGTAACGTCAATACTGATTAAACTGCTCAAAGACAAATTAAGATGCTAGTGTATTAAGTTTTATTTGATGTATTTTTATACATGTATGTACAGTAACAATATTACCATATCGCATGAAACATACAACTATAATATCACAGGACAATCAAATGTTAATGCTTTCGCAATAGATATGGTAATTTGTCTATATAGTTGCTTTTTAATGTTCACACTGACCGGCAACCATACAGGTACCACAAAGGTCATTTTTACATTGAATACTCTACACTGGCCGGCAACCATATAGGTACCACAAGGCCATCACACTTAAAAATTTCCCAATGTAGACATCCGTGTTTCCTTATACTGGACAAATTCATTTGCGACTTGGCGTAAAGGGATTATCGTTGTACAAGAGACCGATCAATTAAAAACATAATTGGCACGTACATAACCGTGGGCGGGTGATAATAATCAACAATACACGTGTCATAACCGCGAAAGCGTGATAACCTTGCTTCATCTTAAAGATATTTTCAAATATACGGGTATTGAAATAATAAATAAATGAAAAAAGGACTTTGCCGAAATGTCATTTTTGTCGAAAACATTGGGGCGGCGGCCGCCGCCTCTGCCGCCCCAGCTCCGACGCCTCTGACTACACCAATCTACATCACACCACATAATTATACACAAACCGCACAATTCTACACCACACCACTCTGCGCCATTTCACTGTACACCAAACACTCCACATCACGCCACTCTACACCACACTACTCTACACCATACCATTCTAAATTTCGCCATACTTAACAATATTTTACTTTGCGATCAACCATAAATACAACAGATTGCCACTCGTTATATCTCTGAGATACAGTCTTCGATACGATGGGATGTGTGTCGTACGTTATTATACGCTACTTTGCGCTCGGTCGCAATTTGTTCACGATTTTATAATTACAGGTTCCAGAATATGACTAGATCTTCTGTTCAGTTACAATAGTAGTCTGTCCAGTCAAAGTATTTCGCATTAGTCTGCGATTGGTCTTATTAGACTGATATGAGTTTGAGTTGAGTGAAGAAAACTGCTGAAACCATAGATGAAATATAAAGGCAGACACATCATTGAGTTTGAGTTGAGTGAAGAAAACTGCTGAAACCATAGATGAAATATAAAGGCAGACACATCATTGAGTTTGAGTTGAGTGAAGAAAACTGCTGAAACCATAGATGAAATATAAAGGCAGACACATCATTGAGTTTGAGTTGAGTGAAGAAAACTGCTGAAACCATAGATGAAATATAAAGGCAGACACATCATTGAGTTTGAGTTGAGTGAAGAAAACTGCTGAAACCATAGATGAAATATAAAGGCAAACACATCATTGAGTTTGAGTTGAGTGAAGAAAACTGCTGAAACCATAGATGAAATATAAAGGCAAACACATCATTGAGTTTGAGTTGAGTGAAGAAAACTGCTGAAACCATAGATGAAATATAAAGGCAAACACATCATTGAGTTTGAGTTGAGTGAAGAAAACTGCTGAAACCATAGATGAAATATAAAGGCAAACACATCATTGAGTTTGAGTTGAGTGAAGAAAACTGCTGAAACCATAGATGAAATATAAAGGCAAACACATCATTGAGTTTGAGTTGAGTGAAGAAAACTGCTGAAACCATAGATGAAATATAAAGGCAGACACATCATTGAGTTTGAGTTAAGTGAAGAAAACTGCTGAAACCATAGATGAAATATAAAGGCAGACACATCATTGAGTTTGAGTTCAGTGAAGAAAAACTGCTGAAACCATAGATGAAATATAAAGGCAGACACATCATTGAGTTTGAGTTAAGTGAAGAAAACTGCTGAAACCATAGATGAAATATAAAGGCAGACACATCATTGAGTTTGAGTTGAGTGAAGAAAACTGCTGAAACCATAGATGAAATATAAAGGCAGACACATCATTTTCACATTCAATAATATTGTCTTGTCAAATTATTTCTGTTACTGTCTTACTGAAAAATTATTTCTGTTACTGTCTTACTGAAAAATTCAAAATGGACAACATGCTATAGCAAAAGCATATCAGATTTGAAGATTCAATTGATTTGTCAAAAAAACAATATTTGATAGAAACTACTCCAATAGTCTTAGTCTCTTTCGATGCCATTATCGCCAATAAGTGCATTACTATACGAGATTAAACATTATCCTAAAACAAACAATAAACAAACTACAAGGCATCCATAAGGTATCGCATGGAGAGACTTTAAGACAATTTATTTTATTTCCCAAAAGCATTTCGTTTGTATTTTTTTTTAATTTGAAAAAAAAAAGAAGTAACTATGTTTACACTTTTTCATTTAATTAACATGCATTTAATTCAGGACTGCTTAGTTAAGCCCAATACACATGTCATTTGACTGAAGTCATTGTTATATGTTTTATTATGCACTTGGACAATACTTAAATATGGTAACACATACAAACGGTAATGCGTATCTGATTAACAACACAACTAGTCGATGTGGTAATTAAAGAACTATTCACATAACACCAATATACTCTCTATTAACCATAATTCAACACTATCGCATGAACAACGTGTAGCATGCGTTACTTAGTCACAAAGTAAACGTCATTTCGCAAAACGATATGTCTCATAAAACATTTTCATCACGATAAATCTATTTCGAAGAGTTGTATGAGATCGATTTTAAATTAATCTAACAGTTTGCCCAAACAACAGAAATGGAGTATAGTAGAGGGAAAACTAGGCTTCTGGGACAGAACCGTTTCCCATCCGTTTCCCATCCGTTTCCCATCCGTGTCCCAGGAAATTCTATATATAAATGTATAATATCTTTTTCAAGATATTATATATCCCCCAGGAAATTCTATATATATATAAATGTATAATATCTTTTTCATATTTCAGGGCGGCATCCCATTCGCAAACGCGGCGGCTCGAGGACTTTTGACCACTACCATTATTCGTGAAGGCCTTTGAAAAATATTTCGTTTATATGTTTAATTTCAAAGTCTTGGTAAACAATGTCGTTTGGTTTGATCATTCCGAGTAAGAATGCCGTGGTAATAGCACCTTTGCGATATTTTTTCTCCTTTATATCACACTCTAAGTTTAACACGTATTTGTCAATCAACCTAAGTTGATTCCGTTTTTTAACGTTCACCCACTGTTTCATTGACTCTTTAATGGTTGCTTCCATCTTTTCAAACTCATCGTTTTTAGTCCAGAGCATTTGATTAAGTTCATCATGCAGTTGGACGCTGTATGTTTTTGGTATTTTAAACGTTTTATTGAATTTTAATAAGGTAGACGTTCCATCGTCTTTGTCAATAATCATACCACATTTTCCGAACCCTAGAAGCTCCAAATACCTTTTATTTTCCTTATCAGTTTCACGCTTACTACATTCTAGAAAAAACGGATAAAATCTCATTTTTTATATTAAGGATGCTTTAGTTAAATTAGTTTGATAAAGCATACATTTGCATATATTGAATACCAATTTCCTCATCAGGTGCACCTGAGCTTATAGTAAGTCTATAAAATTTATAATCATCAATAGTTGTAGAAGGTGGAAAAGGTGGTATAGAAAAAAACGTAACAGCAGAACTAGTACCATACAGCTTATCCTTAGATTGAAGAAGAATACACCATTCTCTAGCATTTTTGCTACCTTCAAAAATCCATTTTGTAACAGTTTTATCTTTTACAGCAAATAGCGCAATTCTCCAAATTCTTACTGGTTCAGGACACTCAATTGTAATCGATCCTGAACCCCGAGTAGCCCACCCATTATCAGTAAGATTGTTAAAAGCATGATATGGTTTAAAAGATTGACCAATTACTGCGCTTGAAGTAACAATAAACCCAGTTACACTAACATTTCCTTCCAAAATAGGAATATATCCACTCAAACATGGCACACTTATGTTTTCTTTAGCTTTACTAATATGCTTATCAACATAATGTTTAGTTGCAGCGTCTTGATCGTCTGAAGGATCCAATACATTGATTATTTTGTTAGAGTTTATATTTAGTACACCTGTTAAAGCACCACCTGCTAATGGAAGATGCTTATCAACATAACTTTTAGTTGCAGCATCCTGAGCATTAATAGGATCACCAACACTTCTTATTTTGTTAGAACGCATTTTTAGTTCACCAGTCATAGTATCTCCAGACTTTGAAACAGCGCGAGTATCAACATAATTTTTTGTTGCAGCATCCTGAGCATTCATAGGATCCAATACATTGATTATATTGTGAGAATCCATATTAATATTTGCGTCAGCGGCATTTTTACCATCTCGCCTTAAGAACGTATTAATGGCCTGTGATAATGTAACCCCTCCTGAAATCACTCTTTGCGACGATCCTGCGTATGTTTTACCAAATACGTTTACAGACATTTTTATATACACATTTTTTTTTTTAATACAATGAGTTTATTACATGTTGTAAGCTTACGCTCTCACATTGTTTAAGAATGTAAAGACATAGGTGACCACAAAATACCTCACCATCCGTTTGTACTCTTTCGCTATTATAATACACAGGATTCCTTATATAGCTGACGAGTTCAACAGGCGGTGCTAACCCATAACTGTCAAAGTACAGTTTTTCATGACCGTTTTTGATCCATGCAGTCCAGTGTGTACCATTTCCTCGCGAGTCGCATAGATTTAGAATTCCACACTCTTCCTTTTTAGGGCTTTTCGGAAGTTCATCGCGAACATAGACACCCCTAAAGTGTTTAATTTTTAACTTTTTAGCGGCATCTATTAACTGGAAATTGGAAAGAGGTTCGTTTGGTAAGACAACTCCTTCAACATTAATATACTTTTCGGTATTAAAACTCATTTTTATATAGTGCTATTAATGTTTTGTTTTTGATTCATGCCGTCCAGTGTGTTCCCGGCATATTGGGATAATTGTCGCGCACATACCTTACTCTAACGTTTAAGCTTTTTAGTTGCTTTGCGACATCAATAAGTTGTGATGTGCTTGAGAACGTGCTGTATATGGGGATGTGGGGCATAACACGCCCACCCACGCTATTAAACTTTTTTATTATTATTTTTTGATTGTCTGTGAGATTATTGTTCATTTTGTTTTTTTTTAAGGAGGTTATGTCCATAAGCCATTGTATGAATACCGTCTTTTAGTATAACACGCTTATCATCATTTGCGCTAAGAGCTACCTTATTGACCGTTTCAGTATATATTTCATGAGCGTATGATCTGATAACGTTCATTGGTCTTAGCACTTTTTGACAAGAAAACAGCGTGTTTTTATAATCGTTGTGCGTAATGGTGTTTTCGATAACGCTCTTTTTTACCCCCTTACACTTTTTGTTTTCCTTTCCTTCATACATTTTACAAGAATACAGTTTAGCTCGGAGTCCAACAAATTCCTCTATTTGTTTTCCAGCTGCCTCATCTTTAAACATTCCGATAACCTTTTTGTTCACACCCGTTTTAATTCCTGAGGGGTGATCTTTTGGATAATCGCTTGTATCAAACAGTCTTTCAACATCGTTTGAAATGTCTGCATAAAAATCTTTAGTTTTAATTTCTTAGACAAGACTGTCTGTGTCGGTAAACAATAGCTTTGCCATTTGTCCATATTTAGCCTTGATGTAATTATAGTGAAACTCATGCATGATTGTCTTGCTCAAGTCTAGAATAGACATTCCGAGATAAATGGGTTTGTTATAACATAACTTGGTTTTTCTCATCTGTACTGCTATTAAATTTTCATCAAATATAGTCAAGCGGTCAAAATTAACCATTGCAATGAGCTTTTCCGCCTGTGTATTATTATTAACCAATCGGATATCAACACGATTTTCGATGTTCTCCATTGTTTTTCCAAACACACTGTTGTTCATCAACTTGAAGAAGTCTTTTTCAAAGTTGTTAGCTGCAGCTGTTCGCAATTTAGTGTTCAAGTCGATATATGTTTTTAACCAAGGGCTTTCATTAAACCTAATTCCTTTGTGAATTTTGGTAACTCTGAGCCCTAGCTTTTCATACTGCTGTAAGTTTTCATAATGTACTACATACTTGGTTTTGTTTTTCAAGTTTGGAATAAGCTTTTTAACTTTTGATCCCTTAGGTATAATGTTTTCAGGGGCTAATGGATAGTCATTATGAAGATTATGTAATTCATCAGGATATTCCAAGTCAACTTCTAAAATACACCCCTGTCCTTCTGTGCATGAAATGTTTTTCCAATCGTTAAGCTCATTTTCATTCATCCACTTAAACCCCCCGGTTGGAAGTGGCTTACTCATCGCGCTTCCGTAGAGATTGTTAGCATCCAGATAAATGATAAACGATGAGTCTTTGCTTTCATCATAATCATTACCCATATACTTATTGTTTCCAATACCAAAACGCGTTGAAATTGTACTAACCCCACCTCGAATACCTTGCTTTAACATTAGCAACACGTCATATTCGTTTATAAGCTCAAGTTTTACCTTTGTCAACTTAAGACACGCATCCATAGATAGTCCAGGCGCTGTATAATACCATGCCGGATCTAGTTTATAGTATTTATTGCTGGCATCTCTGAAGTTTTCGAAAACGTCGGCTAGCAGCAAGACATCGCTTTTTATGTAGAGTTCAAGGTAGTCTCTTATTGATTTACAGTTAAAAGCCTTCCATACCTTGTTAGCAAATTCATATTCATCATTACTAATAGCCTTACCCGAGAGATTTGAGTAGAATGCTTCCTTTGGGGGTAATGACGTTTCTTCGAGTTTTTCAACAGAGCTCACATAATCATATGGAAAGATGCCCTTTTGTTTCAAGAGTGTAAACTCATTACCGCTATAGATCTTACCCAATTCATGAAACTGATCATCGGTAAGATTTCCTGATAAAGAATCCAAACTAAATTGCATAAACCTATAGGTATCGATAAACCTAATATCACGATAAATAGGCTTTTTCCGTCCTTTTTTGTTTGTATACGTGTCAACAACAACCTTTTTACTGAACGAAATATACTTTTCCTCGTTATTTGGAATGCAGCTAATTTTTCCTCCAATACTTAACTTTTTAATAAATAGATGACAGTCATATCCAGAAAGATTGTGTAGTAATACTGGAATAAATTTAGGGATTTTATACCCTAAATTACACTTTGAATGTGCCGCTCCTCTAAACTTTCCAGTCAAGTGACAATGATTGCGAACCTTTGTATAGCTATCAGTGTTGTCTTCTAACCTAAACTTGCCTTTGTCACCTTCGCATATAAAACATGTGGTTGCAGCATCGTATTTAGCTTGATCATCTTTTGTGAATATTTTTTCCGCGGAAAATTTAAATTTGTTGTAAATATCCTTAGTGGTTTGTTCAACAGAGTTAACAAATAATTGCGCGACATCATCTGTTTGATTCTTAGCTGAATACACAACAGGCTCTCGACTATACAATGAGCCATCAGAGCATACCACGTGATAGCAAAACGCGCTAGGCGTATGCTTTTGGAACTTGTGTGTAAACGACGTCGCAGGATTCGGATTACAAGAACTAATAGGCTCGATAAACGATTCGAAGTCTGCATATATTACAAACGGAACCCTCATTGATCTACAGTAATGCTTGAAATACTCTGTGGCTCCCTCTGCTGGCATCACTATTTTTTGTGCGCCGTGTAATGAACAATATTCATTGTGTTTTTGAAGACCCTCAACTGTTCGATAACCTGTTAAGCACCTTTTACAATAATACATTTTATTGTGACTGGTTTCAGTTCGTCCTGAAGCTAATTTGTTAAAATTTTTAATTAAGCAATAATGTTTTGTTTTTCCATTTGAAATCAGCAATAAATCAATAGCCTTTTCACTTTTGTTTTTACTTATTATTAGTGGGAAAATATCCATTTCTTTAGAATTATAACCGAATATATTGATGTTCAAGTTGTTGTTTCTTTCAAATTTACTTATTACATTTTCATCCACTGCAACTGGAAATTTAATACCATCCCAATTTAACGACTTTGCGTGTTTCTTTAATTCTTCGGTTATTCTTTCGGAATGTTTTACAATAGGATTTAATGCTCTCGCGATGCACCACTTGAAACATTCGTTATCTTCATTTTTTATGTTAATAATTGCCTTTTTAGCAGCCAACTCTTTCGGCAATGGAATGTATGATTTACCTTTTAACGGCTTATACGTACCGGTGTTAATTTCCAGTCTAATGACGGACTTTAGCCTCCAATTGCTTCCCTTCATTTGAAAATTTGCAAACGATTCCAAAATTCTATCTACCATTTGGGTAAATAATTCAGCAACATCAGTTCCCTCCAATACTATTTCAGTTTTTGAAACAAAGGGTATTTTTTCGATTACACCAGTTTCATGTTCCATAGAATGCCGCTCCATTTCACACACTAGCACTAGATTTATTTTTATTTGACGATGTTTGCTCATAAACTTTACAACTTCTGGTTTAACAATATCTAAAAATGTTGGAGCATCAGTTTTTTCAACCCCATCAATAACATATTGCCTTGCAAAACGTTTAAGTGCAGTTTTACTTTCTTTAATTACTATGGCACTTTCACTAATTTTAATGGCACTTTCACTAATTTTAATATCACTTTTTTGCTGCTTTTTATAGTAATTATTATAAATAGATTCGACTTCTGCTTTAAACGCATTAGCCTTTTCGCTTATTGCTTTTCTTAATGGCTCTGGTGTATGTGTAATAATCCAATCATAGCTATTTTTTACAGCAGTCTTTACAGTCTTTACAGGTTTAACAGCCCAATTAAATAACCTATTTATTATAGTAGGTTTTTTAGCAGGTTCAGCCCATGTATCCTCCCTCGCATTTTCCCATACATCATTATCCCATGCATCCTCCCTTGCATTTTCCCATACATCATCACCCGAATCCTCATCGTTGTGTCTGCTCAGCCTCGCTATCAACTCAGCTTTTGAGAGCTTCGCATATCCGCACAGACCCTGATCTTTTGCGGCTTTTTTCAACTCTTTTACAGTTTTGTTATTCATTTTATATATAAAAAAAAAATATTTAGATCATTTCAATTTTTTTTTATAAGCATGTGTTTTGCTTATAAAAACATGACCTCATACCTCATTCCATTTACCACTTGTCCGTTGTTTTTCTTTTTTATATTACAACCAAGCGCTTTTATTGCGTGGTATTTTGAGTTATAGGTTGTTTCCTCTCCAGTTTCAACATTCGTTAACTTAACAATTACTTTAGGCGAAAACTGTATTGGTCTGCCCCGCGGTCTTTTTTCATTAGGTTCTGGTATAACAACATCTTCTCGTTTCCAATCTAGTCCGTTTTCCTTTGCAATTAACATTAACTCCATTATACTTTGATTAGTCGTAGCAGGAACGTTAATACTTTCGAGCATTTTAATTAATACTTTCTTTGAGTACTTCATTTTTTTTAATAATAAAAAAAAAAAACTTAAGCTAATTTATTATTTCATCACTATATACATTTTAGATCCGTCAGAGGTAAATTTTATCATTTGGTCGGAAATAACAACTGCGTACGCTTCTGTTCCCGCTGGCACATTCTGGTGGAATGTTGCCTGGATTTGCATTTCTACCGATGCATATTTTAACCGCTCACTTTGTTTGCTGACATCAAACACCATAATAGGAAACAGGTCTTTGAAATCCATCGGTGTAATGTTACTCTGTGTTACCAGCGGATCCATTCCATAAAACTTTTCGCTAAATCTAGCCGCTTCATAGTAAGCTCGTGAGAATTTTTGGTTTGGAAAAGATAAGTTGTAATCAGCCTCAGGGTATCGTTGATTGTTAACAGTCACGTACATGTTATGAAGATCGCGATGATCGAATATCGATGTATTTTCTGTTTGATTATTTCTGCGATTAGTTTGGAATCCTACCAAAATGTATCGCGGTTTTTCGGTTGGTGTTCTTACACTTAGTCTCCAGTTGAACGATGTAGACTGTGGCACTGTAATACTTTCGCAATGTCTAGACCTAAAAGGAACGGGTACTGTTACCTTTGATTCAATTGATTTGTACAGTTGAAATTTTTCACTATCTGCAGGTAAAATCTGAGGCATAAACCATGACAATTTATCAATGCTTACTTTACCCGCATCTTCGTCATTGTGTCTAAAGATGGCATCGTCGTCAGTTTTTCTAACAAGTGCGAGCGTATGTTTAAATCCATACACGATCTTGTCATAGTCATCACAAAAGCCGAAAATGTGTTTCAGCGGAACAACGAACGAGAATGTTCCCTTGGGGTTAGGCTTCTGAATAAGGTATGCCTGCCTGATTTTAAAGCCTGCGTTATTTTCCAAATGAGCTGTTATCGTCGTATCTTTACTCCAAAGCTGATTGAGTCCTTGCGCTTTTGAAAACCCATCCGGATACTTTAGCATTCCAATCATGGTCGTAGCCTGTCCAGGATGATTTAACGATTCTATTTGTTGATCGGATAGCTTATACGTAATATTGGAAAACAAATGCATAAGCCCATTGTTTGTTAACGCTATTACGTCATCGTTTGCGTATGCATCCCCATTAGCTTTAGTTAGTTTACCTTCAATGAGTAGGTACGATTCCGCAGGATGAGCAAATACATCATACATCCCGATATCGATATTTATGGTACCCGGTGAATTTAAATTCGTACCATTTACAGACTCATACGCCTTAAACTCATATTTTTCTATGGATTCATCAACGGTTATAGCTTCTGTAAAATTTAATATTTCGCTCGACATTCTTACTTTTTATAAGAAAGAATAATTTTTTTTTAAGCCAGACGAAGACCGGATCCTGTGTTCAACCTTTTTACAAGATCTTGAATTGATATTGCGTTTGTTCTTGCGGTACCTCTCTTCACCCCGATGCCGTAACCCGCAAGCAAGTTGTTAATGTTTGTTTCTTTAATAGAACCCATA